>NC_051127.1:198308-428746 GCF_014839805.1 Manduca sexta | reverse complement strand
TTATAAAGTTTTTCGGGCGAAAGTTTTCCGTTATTAAAGTCACGCTATATATTTTCCCGGGAGCCTATGTTCTTCCCAGGGCCTCAAACGGTCTCAATACCAAATTTCATCTTAATACGTCGGGTAGTTTTTGAGTTTTACACGTTCAGGCAGACAGATGCAGCGGGGACTTTGTTTTATAATATATTTTTGTAGAACTTTTTGAAGGAACAATCACGTCATACAACATTATTGCATAACTTTAACCGTTTACGCAGCGCACGCAACGGAAGCTCTCAAAACTTATAAATTTTCCCCGTTTTGCTACATTTTTCATTACTGCTCCGCTCCTATTGGTCATAGCGTGATGATATATAGCCTATAGCACTCCAGGAACAAAGAGCTATCAATACAAAAGAATGTTTCTGTTCGAACCGGTAGTTCCTGAGATTAGCCATTACTGCTCCGCTCCTATGGGTATAGCGTGATGATATATAGCCTATAGCACTCCACGAACAAAGAGCTATCCAACGCAAAAAGAATTTTTCAGTTTGGACCGGTAGTTCCTGAGATTAGCGCGTTCAAACAAACAAACTCTTCAGCTTTATATAATAGTATATAGATTTGTGTATAATATATTTTAACAATAATTATAGGGGGACATTGTTAGAATCTAAGCATTCATACTCCCCCATAATTGGATTCAAATTGATTTTTGTGACCTCATCTGTTTTTGTTTACTGACATTGACCCAGAGATCGGTGTTACAGTCGATTGGTCGGCTCCAGCCTGCAATGCAAGACTTGCACGAATCTAAATTGCGTGTTCAAGCCTATTAGTAATTTAGTGCAGATGTAATCGTTTAATTTATGACTAGGCAAGATGCGATAAACGTATTCCTTCCCAGACGTTCTATGTGTTGAGATAGTGACAATACGAGTCGATTTAACCTCGATTCATAAAGGAAACAATTATTTGCTCTCAGCTCTCTGTAGCGTAGTACGTAATATATTAAATAGTGTTTATGCAAATGCAGTTTTACGGATATGAATCATTTGGAAACTGATCGTTTTACATTTCTCGTAAAAATGTGGTAATTGTTTTTAAAGAGATCAGAGTACAAAATAAATAGCCGTGTAATAATGAATGTTTATATTCTGATAGACTGTGTTGGGCTCATAATATGAATGGAATGATCGATGACTGCGATGTTTTTATTTTGTCTGTGTTGAGACATATTATTTTACTGATAGAAGAAGAAAGACATAAAAAGCAATCGATCTATACTAATATTATAGGAAACGTTTAGTTGTTTGTAGTTGTAGGACGTAGGTATTTTGAAATTTCTTTCACTAATAGGTAACCACTGTACGCCTAAGTTATAGACTAATTTTATCCCCGAAATACTTTTCACACCCAGGCAGGCCCAGCTAAAGATATTATTTATATGACGAAAAAAGCATAAAAGAAATATAATAGCACTGTGCAATGTTTTTCTATAACACTTGCAGGCAATGTAAACATATTATTTTGCGGTTTTTAGGAATTACCAAGTGCAAGATAAAGATAATTTAAATTATAATTGAAGTTTAGTTGTGTTTATGATATTATGTATGATATGATGTACAGAATACTATAGATTCTAGAATCTAAACCTGGTGATATTTTATTGGCTCGGATAGCGATCACCGTACACAAGGTGTTAAAACCCGCCATAGTGACCCATGTAAGTGTGTCGCGTTCCGGGAGCAGCTTGTGTATTCCAACAGGCCAATAGTGTCAACTGTCGAGGAGTAATCATCTCTCGTCAGTTGACATTCTATTGGACCTCACCTCACTTACCATCAGGTGCAGTAAAGTCACTATGCACGAATAAAAATGTTAGAATAATCTAGGTGAAGTACCGTTTGGATCTTATAGTGCAGCTACTATTGGTATTCTTTTAATTGCATACTTTTGTAATGAATCGCACAGTGTCGTAATAACAGCAATTAAAATTGACGTGTGAATCAAATAGGATTTAATTATTACATTAGATCGTGTAGATTTTACATTTTTTCACAAACTGTTATTGAAACATCGTTCACATTGAATGCAGATATGTTAGAAATCAAATTTATTTGTAAAGTGTTAAAACTGTAACAAGGTTTAGAAACTACTACGCACAGGATGGGTTGTCTATTAGAGAACAGTATGTATGTAACGAATTAAAGTCTTTATAAAACTAAATGAGAAATAAATATATCGCTAGTGATCGTAAATTCCACTTATACCCATAAACATTAGCGACGCGAGGGAGGTGCAGCACCCTAAGTCTTTGGACTTGACTTGCTTAATCAATCATTCCCGTACTTCGAACCTCGAATGAATTCACCAATTCCATTCTAATATCGTATGCAAGGTGTTATATTCAGTCATAGCGGCCCTCGTTCAGCGTATCTCTTTCCGGGATCAACCTTTGTATATCCGATTCCATCACGCTGGCATAAATTGTATCGACTGCCGAGGCGTAATCATCTCTCATCAGTCGACATTCTATTTGACCCCACTCCACTTACCACCAGGTACAGTAAGGTCACTTTGCCATGACACGAATAAAAAAGTCTTTGTTCCAAACAATATCAAACGCCTCCCAATAATCGTATCTAAAGTCATTACCTTCCTTTCGTAGTCAGTTAATAGTAAATAATAGTTTATATACTACATGCAACTCATTTGAGTCTATGACAATTTTATTAAGTTTCTCCGGAAAATCCCATTATCAATTCCCAATGGGGCTTTTGACCTACAAAGAGCGTCTGACGTGGCCTCATTACTCTATATGAAGTTACAGCTCTATTGCACTCGATTATTGTTTTGTGGTGTGACGTAATTAATTTTATAATAGGCGTCAGTTTATTACAAAAGTGTTGTTGTTTCTATGGGTATGTTTGTGTTATGGGTACGTCAAAGAATATTCATTCTGTTATTTGGTCATCTGAATGATTTACGCAGTCTGTAAGTAAGACGAATAACAAAGCCCAGTGTTTATACTTAATATCGTCATAATAATTAGCAGTAAACATTATGTGTCATTTTATCTGTTTTAAAATAATGAATTTATTTAGACTTTGAGCTGTCTATATACTGAGGGAATAAACTATTCCGACGTACGTTCGATGACGTATCTTACTTGACTAACTCTATTGTTTATAAAATATTTTCATTTCATATTTACCTATTACATAATATAATAATATTTATTATTAGATATGACTCGCGGCTTCACTCGCGTGAAAACCTTTCCCGCTATAAAATTCCCTAAATCATTATCAATTCTTAGCGCTATTTGTACGACGCCAGCGCTATGTTATGAAAATAAAAATAGGAATTATTCCCTACACGTAGAGTTAATCCAACACATGGTGTATATGTATACTAAATATAATCCGAATCGATTCAGATGTTTCTGAGTTTACTTCTAATAAATATGCAAACATTTTTACGCATTTACAATAGTATAAAGTATAATATAGATATAAGTATAACATAAGATTTTAAGCCAAATTTAGACGATGCTAGCAATAGACAGCGCGCTATAAATAGCTCAATAAAAAGTAATGTGCAGACTTGTTTTTAGGTCAAACACCCCTTAGGCGCAGCGGGCGATGAGTCAGCTATGAAATTAGATGTTGCGGGTTTGACCCTTGATCAAAACAAATGTTTGTGGGATCGAATAAGGTAGTTATAATCTAGGTTTCGTGGGAAATAAACAGTATTCATGGTGGTTGAAAATATTAATTTAAAAAAACATGATATTAATTACAAATGGATAATCATATCCTACGGTACATCATCTTTGTCTAACTCCAACAGTTTAGGCAGCATACGCTAAGTTAGCATTTTTTTTTCGACTTACTTGAAATGTATCGTTATATTGTGACCTAATTACACAAAATCCTTATAAATTGTAGCTTATGTGTTATTTTGATGTGTAACCAATATTACTGTAAAGTTTCATCCAAATCCGTTCAGTAATTTGTTCGTGAAAGAAGAACAACCAAACATCCATCCTCACAAACTTTCTCATTTATAATATTAGTAGGATAAACTATGTATATATCCATACGCATGAATTTTGTTGTGTGTACTTTACCCATGGCATGCAGGTTGGCTCGCTGTTCGAGGAAGTAAGCCAAGATATGGCTTCGCTGCGCCCATTCGAATAAGTCTAGAAACCAGTCTGTAACTGGCACGCGAAGCTCGCGATTATGTTATATTTCACTGTTTAGTAACTGGATGACGTTCGAGGCGGATGGCCGCCGTAATTCGATATAGTCGCGACAATTTTGGAAAAGTACATTACATCTATAGCCGCCATAAAGTTGTACCATATTTAGGAAAGAAAAAATGAGGTATAAACACGGTATACCTTCTTTTGAAATACTTATCTGTTCAGATCTGTCCATTTAATACAATAGTAATTAGAAAGTAGGTAGACGTTTACATTATATTTTAATTTTTCATTTCCTGAACATATAGAGTGCAAAGTTTCTAACGACTCGCGGGTATTGACAGCTGGGCCCTTATTCTGTATGGTAGCGTAAACGCGTAACGCGGCCGTGTCATGTTATCTTCGAGAAATGTGCATGGAATGGTATTCTGTAAGCCAAATTTCTATAGTCCTAAACATGATGCGTTATGTTACGTGCTTGTTACGCACTGTCAAAATAACGTGCGGGATAGAGAATAAGGCCCCTGGGGCCTTATCTATGACAGTGTCAAATCGTAACACGGCCGTGTTCTGTTCTCTTCGTGAAATTCGCGTGGAATGGTATTCTGTATGACGATTTCTATTGTCATAAACATGATGCGTGCGTTACGTGCTTTTTATGAATTGTTAAAATAACTTGGCTAGTGAATAAGGGCCCTGATGGCGGGAGTTGTGTCTAACTTGAAGTGGGCTTATACAATACGGCTGTACCAGAAGATTGTATGTCGTATGATTATAGTTGCTATGACGTGGACACCTTTGTGTCTATTACCACATAAGTGAAACTCCTGTTAACTGGCAATTTTATTACAAAATCTAACACAGGCAGTAAACTAACCTGTCAATGATATAAATACAGTGAAAGTAGAAATATGGCATATAACTCCCGTCGTCTTTTCAACGGCATTTCTAATGTAGGGTTGATAACTTAAATTGCGTTGTCTGTAATCAGTTAAAATCTTAGATCGCTATGGAGGTCAATTAATTTATTAATCCTTATACGTGCTCATTTTACGTTTAATGCTAAATTGAGGCACGTGATTTTCCTTTTTTACGTTTCAAATTGTTAAGATTCTTTTATATGTTTATGATGTTATACCGTTCGATACGTGAACCGAAATAAGAAATAGTTTAAATATAAACCATAGACGAATTTATCACTTATCAGTACTAGAATCACACTGACTCATAATCTAAATATGTAGCGTTCGTTTGCGGATTAAAAGATCAATAAAAAAAATATAACAACATACTGACATAAATTTCATATCTCAGTATAATATAAATATTTCATCCATTATGACAAAAACAATTACAATATTACAATGTTCATTTGTCTGCATAACGGCAATTAGGCTCGTGCCAAATATAATGCATCTTTAACTTGATTAAAGGGAATTACAAAGATACCTCAATGCGATGTACCATCGATCTATTTTGGTATAGCGTCGTATCGTATCACTGCATCGATAGAAAAGAAGGGTGAAAATGGCTTATTTTCCAACGCAATTTTGATTACTCGACAGCAGTAGCATAGGGTAAAGTTTTCCGTAAGGTAACCTGGCACAACATATAGGTACTAATATGCATAAATGAGGTCTGTAAATCATTCTAATGGTAATTAGATTTTATATAAATCGCAAAAGGGAAGCCGGTAGGAATCTGGTTATATGCACCCTTTGCCACTGCTTGACAGTCAGATAATTTCCTATTATATGTCATAAGTGCCATGGTATTAGAGTCTTAGAGTCTAGAGATATACCCAGTAATGGGACCCTGCCGATTTTGGATCAAGATATGACAATAACCAGTGGTTCGTCAACTGAGGTCCAATTAAATCCATTCATATGACGTGTAGACAATGAACTTACTAAGAAAATGTAATTTATATTTACAACGCAGTCCGCAGTTAATCATACGAAACAACGCAATAGCACCTTTTGTTTATACATCTTAAATATAATATTGTATACGATGAAAGTGAAACGGCAAACAAGACTTTCTTTGTTCTCGGGCGGCAGATTGTTTCGAAAACGATGAAATTTGATACACAATAGGTTTTTTATTTGGACTGTTGATGAAATCGTGTCGTTTGCAATGAGATGTTGGTACGCAATTTTAACTGGACCGTTATTATGCTCTGATACCTTTGGAATATTGAAGAAGGAACATAATTTATCATTTCTTCAGATCCGAAAATCTGGGTTAAAATGTTCAGAAACTTTCGTACCTCCTTTTAAAAGTTTATTTTTTGTAATTACGTTTTAATATACTACTCAGAATTAAATGTTTTTTAACGCTGATTTTTTATTTACTTTGCGAATTATCATTAAACTAAGCGATTAGTTACAGATGTCGATTAAAGTCCCTGATGAATAATCTTTGTCTAGCATTTTGATTTCCGCCCGTTCCAATTCCTTTAATCGTGAATTACGTCGCAAGAAGCACAACAATCAACCTTTATCAACCAATTATACCATTAAGTATAAACAAATACAAATTTTACAACCATCGCGCATTCAATTTCGGGTAGTAATGTTCAAAGAGGCTGTAAATATTTAGTTGATCATTAAAATTCGCGTCGTGCGCTTGTCTTCGTGGCGGAAGCTGGCGGAGTGCCAGTATGCCAAACATCTGACCGTTTAGCTCGTAATGAAACATCCATGCCTAATGAATCATTGATTTGACGAATAATAAGTGATTCATCCCCATGGCCTTGTCCCATATTATAGGACCTTTAACGTAGAATTGTAGGAGTTTCGTATCGGTTGAGTTTATTCACATTTTTTATTGGTGAATGTAATGACAATGATGTTTATTTATAGTTGTGGAATAGTGACAGTATATTATTGTATCATATAACTATTAGAGGGGAATTATTTCCATCGTATGTATACATATTTGGTCTTGTTTTTTTATATGTAAATAAATAATAAAATAAAAATAACAAATAAACTTACAAACATTATAGTAACATTGTATCACATTGTCTATTAATCGTGTAATTTGAAATATGCCATGATTTTGTTCTCTCAAACAGGCGCCTGTACATGAGAGGTTCCTCGTGTTTCTCTCTAGAGAGAAACATTGTAGAAACGAATTGAGGCCAATAGCGTTTGCGTAGACGGTTTATTGTTAATACGCACTGCGAATTAGAAAATTCAACGAAGAATTGTAGTAAATAAACTTGTTTATATTCCGTTTTACGACTTCTTGTAGTTTTATAGATTATCCTGTTGGAATATAAATGTGTCAAGGTTTTTGTTTGGTTTGTAAGTGTTCCCCTTATAAAAATATGAGCCTTCTGAATGCTGGGTGCGGCACTTCATCTGTACTATTAAATCTATCTATCTGTACTCTTGAGTTGAAGTGTTGTAGTACTATTTAGTTGAAGAGTTTGTTTGTTTGTTTGAACGCGCTAATTACTGATAAAAATATGTTAGGACTTGTCTACTTGCTAATTATTATAAGACAATAAATATCATATATGTTCAAATGAAACTGTCGCACAGCGAGACAAAAGGTATTCTCGTTTCATATTTTAGCTTCATTTTATACATTCATGCCATTAAAGTTCTTTGCAGTGCTTTGACCCGAACTATGTTAATACCAAACCTAAAAGTCTTTGCTATCTTATCATTAATCTGCATATATTTTGTTCACATGATAACTTAAAGCCTTTATTCATACTAGAAAAAATATATGATCGTATTATATTGTGTTTTAATGTGCCACTAATCTTTATTTATTTCCACATTCCTATCTTTCTATTCGATTAATTTCGTCGCGGGATAATGACATATTAGTTTTCCCTGACACTCGCTGAGCTTCACCGCTCGGTGACTTAAATGCGTGCCACTGCTGATCCTGGCTTACAGGAGTTGTAGTGGTGGGTGTGAGGGCGGGAAATCTAATCTTTATTTAGAAACTAACTTTCATTTTTTCCAGGTGGAATATTTTCCTTGAATAAAAAGTAGCGAATAACACTCGGGAGCAATGTAGTTTCCTATTAGTGAAAAAAATCGGTTTAGTTGTTCCTGTTATTAGCGCGTTTAAACAAACTCTTCAGCTTTATATGATAGTAGTATTAATTGACCATGAACTTTGTTCGATATAATTTAATTTCATGTTTAACACGTCCTGCCACTGTGTGATTTATCAAAACCAGTTTTGTGCACTTCGTTTGAAACAGTATTTAACTTGTAGAATATAGATCGGAAAGGTGCAACATTGTGACATCACTTGTAATACATATTAAAAAATCTTTTCTAGATAGCAACGCTTACATAAGTATTCAGAAAAAACATGTTTTAAAACTTGTAGATTATTTAAATAAGCTTTATTTGTATAAATTTATATCATTAGCTGCTACACGTGGCAACTGGCAATCTTAATAAAGAAAAACATTCTATATATCTATATAACTAATATTTGTATGAATACGTATATATTTCTATGTGTGAATGAAATCTTGGAACTATGTATAAGCATCGTCTCACTCATGAGCATAAAGAAACGCGAGTCGTACTACTGCTATTTATTTATTAATATTTCCGTTTACTTGACACATGTAGCATAATGTTACAATATTATGTATGATAATCGCTTTAACATAGGGTTTTTTTATACTATAAGGCAATACATTTACTATATTGCATAATATGCAGCTGATCATCGTTTTTAACTCGTATAAGGTGGTCGTAAACCATCACGCACAAGATATATCGAGACGAAATATTTCATAATAACTATTTCGTTATGTACATTTATTTTGAGAAATACTCATAAAGTTTTTTTATTTACAAAAATGAGGGTAAGGTCAATACGAATAAAGTGCATTTTTGTACATTACAGGACTCGTTCAACAACGTGAAGCAATGGCTGGAGGAGATCGATCGTTACGCGTGCGACAACGTGAACAAACTGCTTGTGGGCAACAAGTGCGATCTCACCACCAAGAAGGTTGTCGACTACACCACCGCCAATGTGAGTATTCCGGTAGTAAATTAGACGTAGACATGCAAAAAGGATTCAGCCCACAAAATCAACACTTTATGAGATAGTGAAGGTTAAAGTTTTCAATCGTATTTTTGCTCATTGATATTGTATGGTATATTTTGTTAATAAAAAGTTAATATTAACATATTTTGACTAAGACTAGAACTACTATAGACTAGAACTAATTTCGTATACTCGGCTCATTTTCGACCTGACTGTGGGTTGGATACTTTTTGCATATCTACGTCCAATTATACTGTCAAAGTGTCGACTTACAGGTGACTTTCCTTATGACGGTTGCCAGAATTATTCCGGCCTCTACTAACACCCACATTGTGATTGTGACGACTGCAATTTATTACCCGTTACTCATCAGTATAAGATAGTCTCTTCTAGTTAAATGACTAAATATTCCGTGTATTCTATTTTTAAACTGATTTAATGTTATGATTTGTTACGGGAAAATCTATAAATAATATTGCACAATGAACTAAAACAAACACATTCACACTTGACTAATAAAATATTATTAATTATACGAATATTTCTGACGAATCAAATTAAATTGTATACATTTTATACTAAACGCTGAAGCCAATTTTTAAAGTGACAACACTAGTTTCTTAATTTATGTGAATTATTTTGTAGAATAGGTACCATAAAAATCAAGAAATTAATATTTTAATTTTCACAAGAGACAAGATGAACGCAATTATTCAGCCTTCTAAAATTAATGTTATATTGAAATTTCAGCAATACGCGGAACAGCTGGGCATACCGTTCCTGGAGACGTCCGCGAAGAACTCGACGAACGTTGAGCAAGCGTTCATGACGATGGCGGCGGAGATCAAGACGCGCGTCGGGCCGCCCTCCACCGGCGCCGCGCCCGTCGGCGGGCAGGTCAAGATCGACCAGGGACACCCCATCGACACCGGCAAGTCCTCCTGCTGCTGAATGTGCCGCCTCAGGTCAGATCAACTACCTACCTAATGCAACACTATCAAACAGAATGTACATTTAAAAAAAAAATTCGTTTGTCGATCTGCCCCCGTAGACTTGCATTACAAACACGACACGAAGGTGCGTGTCGTTTGGCTATGATGGCTGTGATTGGTCAAGAGAATAACACGTGAGTCACGTGATGGTCTCGACCTATCATAATGAATCGATACGGAATCTTGTTTAGAGTTTTTTAGCACATTCTTAGGGTGCTCGGCGCCTGCTTAAGACTTTTACTACTCATCATAAAAAATCTATTTACACAGTGTCGTTTTGCTACACTTTTTTGTGGATCTAACTTTATTCTAAATGTAAAATATTTACACGTTTCGCCAATGTGCGGGTATTAAGGCGAGTGGTGTACCAAATTATGCCTTATTAAATTTGGCTATTTTTGACAGCAAATGTTTTGAGAATTTATTGCACATCTTATATCTCAGAGTGGGGATCGCAATAATTGTATTAAGCTTGTCATGTGTCGGTGAGTGCCACGAGTTGTTTATAAAATGCAAACCAGTTTGGTGTCTATTTGGATTTGCGTTGTGAGGACATTGTGTCACAGTTTAATATTGTGTTTTTTTACCTGACTTAGGAAGACAAGAACTAAATATAACCAAAGAGTATCTTGTCAAATGATCGCTCTGTACGAACTTGTCAATATATAATTTAAATTTGTTTGCAGTTAATGTTTTCCTTCCCCGAGTCATGGTATTTGATCATAATCTAGAGATGTTTATTAAGTTCAGTGTTAAGGAGATTTTGTGACGTTGCAGGCTGGCGGCAACACGCAAGGGAGAGGTGGGAGTCGCGGACGCCGGCCGCCACACCCGTTACATAAACAAAATGCAATTACCACAAAACTTTCACGATCGCATCATTGTAATTATAAAGTAATTAAATATATTATAATATAGTAGCGTGAGCGTACAACGGCGTCGTCGCATCGCGCGAGCTAACTTCTGTTCAGTTGCTAATGTCCGGTATCGTTTAGTATAGCAAACGAACGTGCAGTGGATGGGTGAATGTTTATATATATTGAATATCGTAGGTTAATTTTGTGCTGTTTCACGTATAAGAGTTACGATGCATATAACTGAAGGCGACACGGACGTGTGCGGTGGTGTGAAGTGAGGCGATCACACTCGCGAGCCGCGAGCCGAGCTGAGATCAGAACACTCGTCGCTGTCCATACGCGTAGGCTAACTTACGTTTCTATTCCAGCTTGTGTTAAATTTTAATTTTCTGATCACTTGAGGTACTAATACTTATGCACTGGGTGTTTATTCGTATATGTATATTTACATTTATCGCGAAGTACCGGGGTTGTGCTATGTTGATGATTTTGTGTTCACATCACAAAATTTTAGATATAGCCCGTTGGCCTTAGATTTAGACAGATAGTTAACATGTAGCGAACATTCAAAAATAAAAGCGGGAACATAGTATTATTTAAAAGACATTTCATATATCAGCGTCACGTTGTGATAATTTGAAATCTTTATAACAGACCGGCGATTCGACTGTTCGCGGTTCGATACGATTTTATTTCGTCCTATTTTTCGTTTAAAGTATTAAGGAATTAGATATACTATATAGCAGACAATTGAATTGTCGGTCTGTGTGTGTACTATAAATTATTTTATTGTATCTATTTACTGGAGTATGTTATTTTTGTACTATCATGCCAGCGTTAAGTTCACTTGAAATCAATCCGCTAACCCCCTAATTCTGTATCGAGGGTTTCTTAGAAATTAAAACAGTATGCTATAGAAAGATGTTTTATTTGAACCACCTGTCCTTTAGTGCTTATCTACGTCTATATAAACTATAAACATTAAAAATAAGCCTATTAATAATACACCTTTTTATACTTCATATTATATTTAATAGTAAAGTAACAGACTGCCTCAGTGGCGTAGTTATTGCGATATGACTGCAGTGCTGAGATATTGGGTTCGATTCCCGGGTCAGGCAGTAACTTTAGGTTTTTCTGTGGAGAGCAAAGTAATTGATGAGAAACTCTACTCGGTACGAGCCCGGAGATGGATTTGTGACCGTAATGGCGATAAGGTATATAAGCCACCTATAACATCATGAGACGGAATACACACGGCGAAGTGTGAGTGCACAAGTTGCGCCTCTGCCTACCCCTTCGGAGATAAAAAGCGTGAGTTTCTGTGTGTAATGTAACGGACTTGCATTATAGAACAGAATGGATACCCTGATAACAATATTGCTAGATAAATCAATGTCAACAACAGCATCTCATCATGTACTCGTAGTCATGACACAGTCCATGCAGATTGAGCGGGCACTGCAGGAACTCCGGACACAGCACAGGCAAGCGATCTGAGGAACATAATTTACACTTATAAATCGATAACACTAGTTTTGGCAGAAGATAGTATATAGGTAATGTGATATTTAGCCGGGCCCTTAGTCACTGGTCATACAAAACATATTTTAGTGAGTTACAGACCGTAGTCTATGCATATAATCTTTTCATTTATAAAAGTGTAGTGCAGAGAATCAGCGAGGAGGAAATTTGCAAACGCACAACGTTCAGTGTGCTAATCTCAATAGAGCGTAGGTTCGAACACTTAAATAGGCAATACATTTGTTCTACAGCCGACACTCTTAATAAGTTAAAATATCAAGGACTCTTACCTCGCGAATAAGCACAGCCGCAACAATATCCATGGATGATAGCCTCATCGTCTTCACAACCTCGCGGCGGGCATCCATTACATCGTATGTAACCAGGCAGCCATGGTAGGTTCCCTAAAACCAATTAGATTTTTACTTGTATTTTACCATGCAATACAATTGAAGCCAGTGGCTCAAAGTTACCCAAGTGCTTGTTTCTATGTGGGAATCAAACAGAGCCTCAGTTAAACATAAGCATACGGTTAGCGTCATATACCCGAAGGGGTAGGCAGAGGTACCTAAGAGACTCCCTTCGTTATGTCTGTTGTCCCATGATGTGATAGGGGCGAGCCTATTGCCATTTGCCACTGAGCACAAAGACTCCTGGCTGATACTGAACAGATAAAGCAAATTTCACTTTCGTTTAGCCGGAATTTGAACCCGGGACTTCAAAACGGCGTGAAACTAAGGCAGACCCTTCTTATAATAAAAACTAACACAGTATGTACTTACATCTCGTCGATTTCCGTACAGCATTGATCCCAGTTTCAGACACTGATGGTATTAAAAATATCCCCAAAACATAACTAACAGAAATCAATAATAACATGCACGCTAAGTGAATGCCATTGAAATTCATGTTGCTAATGACCACTTAGTATGTGTGCTTCGACCTTAAATATGCGTGAAATAACGTAATTAGTCGTAGGTCAGTGACAGACAAGAATTTTAAATGTTTCTAGGAAAGATCTTATCTTTAAATAACAACGGAATTATTCCCTGTGGAAGAAATGAAGCAAAAATATTTTGTGGAATGTAGTTTATCGCTCTCTGAACCAAAAACGAATATTGATTTTTTTTATTGCTTTGAATGACAAGACTAGCTTGCACTTCGCCTGGTAGTAAGCGATACGACCGTTCATAAACAGTAGAAATACCATCTAAGACCTTAAATTACAAAGTTTTCTTTGATATTCCACTGCGCTCGCCATCGTGAGACATGAGGTGTAAAGTCTTATTATGTCTAGAAGTTACACTAGTTATAATGTCCTTCAAACCGGAACACAACAGTGACTACACATTGCTGCTTGGAGGCAGAAAAAGACATTGCGGTGGACAGAAAAAGACATACCTACCCAGACGGACTCTCCGATATGAGACACCTACCACCAGTAATTGCCCCGAAATCAGATTTAGGTATCTGGGAAGGGATGAAACCTGCGACCTTCATCTCACCAGTCCGTCCCATTGCTCGTTAAGGTAACGCAACTTTTAAATTTACTAAACGCTTTATTTTTTCATATATAAACATCATGTGTAGGAATATTCCAAGAACCTTATACTTAGTGAGGAGATCAACAACTAAGGAACATGTCCATTTAAGAATTTATCGAAAATATTAAATTCAGAAATTCATTACATGTTTATCTACTATCGATAAATGAACTGTTAGAATTTAAATACCTATGCTATGGTCTGACTATCAATGATTAATAAATATCTACAGAGTTAGTAACAAAGGCAATAGGCAAAATTATGAAACAGAAAATATATTTATTTAAAATAATGTTGTTTAACATAAAGGTAGATGCTACCTAGTTTCTCTTATTTCTTAATTCTGTCCTTAAAATCTCTAATCTTAAAAGTCTTTCTTTCTTCTCCAATTCATGTAACTCTCTTTTATTTTGCAACTCTTCTCTTAAAATCTGCTTTCTTAATTTTCTTTCCTCTAATTCTTCTTTAATTAATTCTCGTTTTGATTCAGCAGTAGCCAATTTTTCTTTTACTAATTTACGGAATATTATTCTAGGTTTATCTGGAAAAAGTAATGCAGATAGAATTAAAAAACCTTGCCATGTTGATGATTTGAACTTAGGTATTATTATTAGCAACATAATCAACAAAAGTTTTTCTAAAATCTTCTAGAATAAGAAGTGAAAGCATTCATTGACAAACTCACCTAAAGGATTAGAAGTGCTGTTACTTGCTTCGGCACACAAATTAATTTCTTTGTCTTTCTGTTTGTTTGGTACCGCAGGAGGTGCAGCAGTAACTCTCAGATTCCTAGTCTCCGCTGACTATAACACATTAAAACTAATTCAAACATGAATGAGGTAGGAGTGGAGAAATTTCTATCATACTATAATAAAGAAAAAAATTGTTACCTACATTCAGTCGTGACGGCCCATTGCCAGTGCCTCCCGGAGTATCCCATTTGACTTCTTTTTTATATTTTGTAGCTTTTTTTCTGAGACTATTCCGTACATCCCGCCATGTCTGCAAAATTAATCTATATTAAATAATTGTATGTAGCAAACAGAAAAGTATGTTGGTAGTTATTTTGCCTTATTTTCAATGTATACTTATAAGAAAGCCAAGGTAGACAAAATATCCTACATTCGAAATCTTTCATTTTCTTTCCAATGCCAAATGCTGACAGTGTTAAAGGTTTTAATAATTCTTGATTCAAATAAGATTTCAAATAAAATATTACCTTAATCCAAAATCTAAGTACTTTCAGTTTTAAAATTATTTCTATTTTAGATGTTAGTTTCCAATTTGTTATATTACATTGCCTTGGAATACTATTGGTGTATAATCACTTCTTTTCTATATGTACCTACACTATTTTCTAACAGCTTGCTAAAAGATGCTAAGCCTACCTACCTACCTGTTTCCATTTATCCACAGATTTAACTGGACCTCCCATGCCATTCAATGTTTCTGTTAACTGCTGCCATTGCCGTTCTATCTCTAATTTTCCTAGGAGGCCACTACCGCGCCCCGCAAAACATTCTTGATTCGCTTTCATGAAGTCAAACAAATATTTGAGTTGGGCTGAGGAGGCTTTAACTCTCTGGTTCTGCATGCTAAAAATTTACGATTCTTAAATACCACCCGTCTTTGATCCAAAAAGCGCCTATGCATAATTCAATATGAAATACGAACCTTTTCAAATATTTCTACATTTATAACAAAAACACTCCAATTCCACAAAATTTCCACGCGATTATCAAATGTCAAATGTAGTATTTTTTTGACAGTTCATGTCCCGCTGCAGTCGGTGTCGCATTCCGCGCGGTTTTATTTAAACGACAGACCGTTTTTTATTAACCTTGGAAAACACATTCCACGGTAATGTCTTACATGATTTTAAAGCAAGGGATCCGTATATACTTATAAATTTTTAAAAACATATTTATAATATTATTATTTAGTGATGTCATTAGAAATGGGAATCAGAGGGGCCTTTGGAGGGCCCAGCGCCTGGCTCGGTGCCTCGCAGAGACCAATAAACTAGAGTGCCTCAGAGGATTTTTTTTCGATCTTATTGACGAAACTATTACCACGGAGAAACTTTTTTTTTGCCTTAGCCTGTGGACCTCGAGTCTTTTAGCGCCGCCACTGGTGGGAAGTATTGATTAACTCGAGAAATAATAAATTTACAATTTATTATTTTGTTAAGTATTCACGGATTTGAAAAGGCGATAGCCATTTTATTTAGAGAACCTTTTCAGGTATTCACTAATAATTGGAACTCATATTTACAGTTGCCAGATAGGAGAGGAGGTTCCTCCCAAAAGATTTCTAACACTGCGGAGAGAAATTTTGGAAACTGAATGTTTAGGAGTACCCACTTTTGGTGGAAATTAGTTTTGTCGATTGACAGCAAAATATTCTTTTTTTAGATCTCACAATCTATTTTTTTTTTGTCCTAAAGCAGTTTTCTGAGACCACTTCACTGAGTTCTTCATAGACGTAATTTGGCAACACTGTAATATTCATATCATTAGGAAACTCGATGAAAGGGGGTCTCAGTCGGCTAGTAGGATAAAGGTTTTCCATCACAAAATATTATTTCACTGCAGTTCGAATACTTACCTAGTAGGGATCTATCTGCCACACTATCTTTCTACTAATCCAATTTTTTTTTAACTTGAAATAGCATTACTTATAGTGATTGTACTTTTGGTTCCCGCTCGGCACTTTGAATTGGTTAAAGCTGCCACTGCCTTAGTGAGTCGCCTAAGTTGTATTGCAGCTTTCTAAGAACGTTTGTCTATATCCTAAATATACAGAAATAAAAAAAAAACTCATTTTTTTTATTTCAACACCAAAAGGCTTCGTTCAGATGACAATTCAATTTCAGAACACGCTTTGCAATCAGACGTATAAGTATTTTTTATGAAAATGTTTTTAATAGCACTCATATATTACAAAGCGTGTTCAAAAATATGCGATGACCATCCGGTTGATTATACTTACATGTTTAACTGACGAAGCGTTAAACTCATTTTTTGTTCATAACCTGGTGTAATTTTTTTTAAGGTTTGTTATTGTTAAACTTAACCAGTCAACCAATAAACATTTGAAATAAAAAAACATGGCAAAATATACAAATGGTAGGTAGTTTATATAAAAAAAAAACACCAACAATAATTTATAAATGAAATCTTTAACAGAGTGGATATTAATTATTATTATCATTAGGAAATCTATTCCTACAAAACAATTCTCGAGTAAATAAAGTACGGACACCTATTCTTTTTATTATTTAATTGTAAACTACAATGTTAACTTACATAAGTATATTAAAATACAGTACAAAATTTGGCACGACATGACAGCAAGTTTGTTACAGTGGAATAACTACACAACATTTTTTTTTATTTGAGCATATTTTTTAAAGGTCGACTTTGTAAATAAACCCTAATATCGACCATGCCGTAGAACCTATACACATGCCGATTTTCGAATTAATTACGTTAGAAGCATTAGAAGAAATAGTAAACGCAGTCGTGACTCAGATGTCTCAGATTTGAGGACACTAATTTATCTACATAATATTAATAGAAGACAAAAATTATAATATTATTACAACATTAAGATCTATAAAATGCTATATTATTAGTTAGTTTATAAATACGCTATTTTTATTATTGGTAACTTTAAAAAATATATAATATTAGGTAACCTACACAGAATTTTATTCTGCAGTATTTACAGTGCTTGTAGACGATTTACTACCAAAATGACAAAACTCCAAATTAACTTTTCAGTACCTTACTAACATGTCAGTGTTAGAATATTGAAAATTATTATTCTTTTAGTTTTAAAGCTGCATCTACAGGTTGTGCGCTTTACGCCATCAGTGCCGAATTTACACTTTTATTAAGTATAGGTTATTCAGTTTGTCCTGCTTAACATAACATGCATGCATGTATTTTGCGGGAGCCAAAAAATTACCCTCATTACAATTATGCCTATTGACAATTTCCGCTTATTAAGGTATGGTTATATTAGGTGTTTAGACAGAAGCTCGTTCGATGATCTCTTGCGCGAGCGATGCGCGGTGACGCAGGCGGTGCGGGCGCGTGGGCGCGGACAGCAGCGCGCCCGCCTCGCACTGCTTGTTGCCCAGACAGTTGCATGAACATACCTGGAAAGGTAATGTATATAGTTATTGGAGCTAGAAGTTTCTGCTAATACTGTTACGACCGCACAAGATGCAAACAATTAAATCCCTTACGAGTTACGTCATGTCATTTTTATTCGTATTGTCGCGTCGCGCATTTTTTTTTTTACCAATTTACAATAAATAAACATGAACTATAAGTTATAAACAATTTAAGTTACTCTAGCAATATTGTATAAAACACTTTTCTATATATATTTAACCAATGTTAAACTTAAGTAATGCTTTATATCAAGACCCTAATTTATTTGATGCTTGAAGAGACTAACATTAGTTAAAACTCCAATAAAAAACGCTTATTGTGAAGGAAAAATGGAATAACTAATAAAATTGACTCACTGAAGCTTGATCGTCATGGGACCTCTGCCTTCCAGCAATGGCATGACCATCAATAGGCAATAGGGTGCGGGAACCATCTTTATCTTCATCACGAGCGTTCTCTTCGGCTTGCCTATGATCAAAGGTGAAGTTAATGCAATAAAATTACATGGATGCTGTCGCTCTTTCATAAATTCATCGCAAATTTTTATGACCTAAGCGGTGAAACTTTTTTTTATTTATATTGGTAGACAGACGAACAAGTGATCCGATGTTAAGCGACTTTCTCGACGTCAGAAGTACGGCGAGCCGTTGCTTACTAAGAGTTGAGCACTCTTATAAAAAAGGACAGAACATAGCTATTGGTTTTAGAGACGAAAGAGCAAGTGGAAGCAATAGAAGGTGGGTAAAACGATGAAATTCAGACCGGCAATAAAATTTGAGATACTCACATGGTCATGAAACGAAGCACGAGTAAATTGATGCTGGCAGCCACCACCGCCAATCCGAAGAGTATGAAGACGAGGCTAAGCGCAACGTAGCCGGGCTTGCTCGTCAACGCCTGGTCGTTCTGATGGGATGCGATAGAAAATTAGATTGGTTTGCTTAGCAATAAGCTAACTTCAAAGGACGCAGCCGTTTAAGACAATGCGGTCTCGACAAACAATTAATAGTAAATTTGAAGAATTATTATTGAAGGATAATTTAAAAACCTACCTGCAAAGCAACGTAATCACCGAATCCAATCGTGGTGAGGGTGACGAAGCAGTAATAAAAACTGTCGAAGTAACTCCAACCCTCGTAACGAGAGAACACGGCAGCTCCTAAAACAAAGAGTGAAGTTTAATTGCGGCCTTCGATATAATAATTACAATAGCGTACTTGTTTAGAAGCTCTGTTATTAGTTTATTACATTAATCTCGAGATGGAGCAAGCCAAATCAGGTCGTTTAAAACATAAGGCCCTTGTAGATCCACGATCACGTTATAGGTCGTAAAATCTGTCATCGAATTGTGCATACTGCATGCAGAAGCTGTACTTGACTTAAAGCGCAAAACTATTTTTATTGAGATATAATAAAAGATTTCAAACTTCATTGTATAAATAATGGGGGGTGGCTCAGCTCAATTGAAATTAGATTTAGGCTTTGGGCCACCCATTAGAGCTGCTACACCTGTAGCTGTGCTAGATAATAGTGGAATGATACCCGTAGTGATGATAATGGAGGACAGTAATCCAGTAGCGAACATAAGGTTCATTTCCGTAGCGTCAGTGGTGTTGCAGCGCAGGTAGCATTTGGCGCGACGTATAACAACCGATGCGAACTTGTTCAGACGCTCGCCTATGCTTTGGAACATCACCAAGCCAAGCGGAATGCCAACCTGCGGGTAACACACAAATCGTTATTTGGTGCGAATCTTGCTAACATAAATGTAGAAATTTGTAAAAATATTTCGAGTTTCTTATAGTATATACATATATGTAGCCCGAGCCGAATTTCGGCCACAGCGGCCAATAAAAAATAAAAATAAAATACTTTATTTATCACGTAGGCGAATAAAGTTGCACTTATGATACGTCAAAACAAAGAATAAGAATAATTATTATTTCTAAACAACTATTAAAATTACTTATATAACTATGGACATTTTAAATTAGGGATAAAGTTTATACAAAAGACAAGGTACAAACCGAAGTAACCAGCTCGGGCTGGCAAGTAGGGGGGAAAAAGAAGGGTAACGCGTCGCGATCCTCACCGGCGAGGACATGAGCCCTAGCCTAGCTAACCTACCAGCCTTTCACTGGCTACCTAAGTGATGACTACCCGAAGAAGAAAGGCAGAAAGAAACTCCGGGCTTTCTTTTTTGTCATCAATTGTTCAGTACTTCTTTTGTATTTTTTTTCCAAGTCTTTCTTGTACATAGTCACAATAGTTATATAAGCTAATGCACACACATCACCGTTAACATGGGATAAGATGGAATCCAATCGACTAAACCTGGAGCGGCATAAAATAAAATTAGCGATAGCAAATAAAAGAGAACATAGATTCATACTTAAATAACGGCGTATAGCGTGCATTCGCCTACATTTACAAACATAGTTTTCAATCATGAGAAACGAAAAAAAAAATAAAATAAAAAAAAATCAATCTCAACCGAGATCAACCAGGTACGCAGGAGATATTGTAGTGCACGAATATGTGTGCAATACACAGGTGCACTCGCTGCCGCTTCACTCTCATAGTCTGGTAAGACGGCAATCGGACATAACCAGAAGAAAATCAGGCGCAGGACCAGCGGCTTTGCGTGCTTTCCGAGGCGCGGTAGTATCAGACCGCCAACTTCCTGACTCTGAGCTGAGACTGAGTGATTTTTGAAGATGGTAAAACCAAGTCACAATTATTTTTGGCCCAGTCCGGGATTCGAACCGGAGATATCAGCTTGATAGTCATACTCGTACTGCATACGCATTACAACTACGCCACCTAGGTAGTCAGTTTCTTATAAGCAGGTAGGTAAACGTAGAAAGTATTAAACTTGTGTGGATGTTTGGCACAAAAATAGGTAATATCAAAATCTAATGTGTGTACAATAAATCATGAAATGCATGCAAGACGGAATTGTTTTGGTAGCGGATTGTTTGTCTTCGCATGATTGTGTCATATTACAATTAACACTTCATGATCAGATTTAACTTCAATTTAATCAGTCTATTAGCAAATTCCCAAGAAATAAAACAAACTGCTTATAATAGTTTTACTGCCGGTTAAACATGGCCACTTTTGCTATATATCTATAAAAATACAACAATGCCAGTATATAATCTTACTAGTTTTATTGAAACGTGTGCAACTTTTGAATGTTCTCAATTGCCATCTCATAAGTTTGGGGTCCTTGAGTGTCGTCTGATGCGATTTAGTATAGTTGGAGTGGGAGATAGGTTGTCCGGCCCCGGGCCGCAGTTTTAGGGGGGTCGCAAAATGCGCAAAATTAAACCTTTAATTATAAGTCTGTGGACGACAAAAATCCATACCACGCTACTGGATTCTGCTATGACTACAAAAAAAACGTCAGGTGCTGTATAACTTACCATTGCGTAAGCCATACAAAATGCTTTCCCACCAACTGTAACCGGAGTAGAGTGACCATATCCAATCATTGCCAGGACAACGGTGGCAAAGTAAAAGGCGCCTGCGAACTTCCACTGCGGGCCAGCTTTGTGCGGTTTATTTTCTATTATGACTATCTCAATCATATGGTAGTCCTCTGGAGTTATGTTGTATTTACGGACTAAGCCGCCTTTCATGTCTAAAATGTTGTTATAACATTTAAATTTTAAATATTAAAATATATAATAATGTTTCGCGCAAACTATAAGATCATAAAATAAATATTCTTATTATTATATTGACGGAGAGTAGACAGTAAGTCTAATGATTATTTGTAACGTATCCTATTGTTCTATTTATACATATATTTAAACCTAGAACATTTATATTTGTATTATACGTTGTACCTACCAGACAACACTTCCCATCTCTTGCTCTCAGTGTCGGACTCCAAGGCATCGAAAACGGCGGCCCCGATTAGCAAATACGTAAACGTGCACACAACGAGTGATAACGTCCGGACGTTCTGTCGCTTCATTTTAATAATTTAATTATTCTGTGAAAAATAATTGTTATACGGTGTTATTATTATTAATTATTTTGTTTGTGTCACTAAGGTATTTGCGTGGATGGTCAATAGTTCATCGCCGAGTTCTCATTATTCAGGTAATTTGTACTGAAATAATTTTAATTCGGTTAAGGAGTAATAATACCTAAAGGTACATATCCCTTGACATACCTGTTAATATAAATAAATATTTTATTTCTCACAACTATTTAAAAATATACGATGTGCTCACCTGTATCAAGTTCTATTTATTTTAAAAAAAAGTATGATGTACTTAGTATTTGATATTTAATATGTAGGGTAATCACAACATGTAAGTATTGTATTATCAAAACAATATCAAAGTAAATAAATACATAGCTTTGCGGAATAGGAAATATTAATCAATGAGCATCAAAGTATGATACATTGCTGGTTATGTATTAAATGTGCTAAGCCCGCAGTGCGCAGGACTGGGCACGGCGCGGCACGACCTGGCAGAACCCGTGATATGCGCAGCTTTAGTTAAAAACAAGCAATGTACTACAGATTTATCCAGTTACTATTGAATATATTATTTTCAATAAAATGCGACAAATAAATTAAAAACAGAGTAATAAATATAAAACATACAGCAGCTGTGAGAGGAATTCTCCGCTTGGAGTTCGATTTGTTACATATATGTTTTAAAAATAAAAGACATCACACAATACATATTATTTTATAGGGTTTCAGCTTACACAGTAGGTCAGATGTTATAAAAATTTATTCAGTAATTTACCTGTGCAGGGTTACAGACAGACATTATACTAGATAACATTTATTTTAGTATGTGGATATTTTTTTTATGGCAATGTATGTGCTCCATTTGACAGAAAATCAATAACTGCGGCTGTCAGTGTGACGTTTCTTCCGTTCGCGTGTCGGCAAGTGGAATTAAGATCCTTGGGTTATTAAATAAAATCTTCATTATAGACAGCAGAATAATACCCACCGCTTCACCATGAAAATAGCGTGCAACAAAGTTAACCCACCGTTAGGTACGGTTCCATATTACTTTATAAATTGAATATTGCATCAGTGGTGAGGGCGAGGCTTAAAACAGATATATTTTTATATTTTAGGGGGTTTGCTGACGGTGGAATTCTACAGGGCCGCGGCAGGGAATATAGATGTAGTATGGGGCAACGACTCTTCAGTTACACTGCCTAATTCCAAGAAGCCAGTGCCATATGGGACGAGCAATGATTTGATTAGAATTCTCGAGAACAACTTCAATAAATCCGCTGAACCGCTGCAGAAAGTGACGATGAATCATTGGCTGTCGTTCAGCCTGATATTGGATGATGAGATCCCGAAATCCATTGAGTATCTGGATAAAACACTGAGTACTTTAACTTATTTGGTTGGAGAATCATTGTCTGTGTCCGATTTGGCGGTTTTCAGCGCACTTTATGGTGTGTAAAATTGTTTTTGAGTACATTTTGGCACCTATAATAAGATAATGCAAAAATATTTGAAAATATAACAGAGTTAGGAAGTTAAGAAATTATGCCACAACGAAATTTATTTATAATTACAATTACAGTTTATCTTTTTTAATTGCAATAGCTAAATGAAGTATAATATTAATTTAAATATTATTATTATATTATTTACATTTAACTTTGATCTATACAATGTATTCATTATTTTAGTGTCCACAAAATTCAAGGAAGTATCAAAATCTAGCCCATCTAAAAACATCCAGAGATGGATGAAATTGATTGAGGCGCAAGCATCTGTTGGTAAAGTACTGAAAGAACTCCCCAATGATGTGTTGGAGAACCTCAATAAATCTGGCTCAAGGTTAGTAATATTTATTATTAACAATAATAGCATTCAATAGCTTTTTTTTTTGTTTTTTTTTCATATGAGTAAAACATGATGATTATTTTGTATATTGATACTTGAAAGGCAATTATATTATCTAAGTGACAATCAGTAAATTTTTGAGTTGAGTGCTTTAAAGTTTTAATTTCAATATGAAAATTCATAACAATTAAACTTTTTAGTTTATTGAGATATAGTCTAATGTTATTAAAATTGTCCTAGATCTCCAAAACCTAGATAAAATGATGCAGAAAAATATGGTTATTTGAAATATTGATATAATTCATTTTCAGTATATTTGTCACTTAGACATGATTGCCTTTCAAGTGCCGATATATAGCTTTAACCACTAGATATGTGATAACTAAACTATTTAACAGAAAACCAAAAAATACATTTATATTATAAGTAACTGTACACTTCCAGAAGGTCTCCGGTAAACAATAATGAATCTAGCCAGGGGCGCCAGCAAGAGGGCAAGTTCATTGAACTCCCACACGCAGAGATGGGCAAAGTTGTTGTGCGATTCCCGCCTGAAGCGTCAGGGTAAGTGTTTCATTTGTTGAATTAACTGTTTTAAATGTAGAAAAATCAATAAAGAAAGAGCATTTTAGAAAACTAAGAAACACCTTATACACCCTCATTTTGACATTGCATTACTTAATAAAACCACATACTCATCTTCACCTTTGCTGACATTGTGTCAAAGATCATCCATTAATAGAAATATTTTCACCGAAAATCCTGGATTCAGTTCATAATCATAGTTAATAATAATTATTAGACACAACATAAACCTCTTATCAGAATGTTTTATATTTTGGTCATTAACCTTACACCTACAGTATCAACAAGTATTAAGCTTTCTTTTGTTTATTTTCCTCAACTGTTGCTATGTGTTGCTATGCAGCTACCTCCACATTGGTCATGCTAAGGCAGCTCTCCTCAACCAGTACTATCAGCAAGCCTTTCAAGGCAAGCTGGTTATGAGATTTGATGACACTAATCCTGCTAAAGAGAATGCTGAGTTTGAAAAGGTGAGTATCATTATTATATTTCCTTTAATAATATTAGCTTTGAAGTTTACTGTTCCTATCAAGTATGAATCTCTTGCTCCTACTGAAATTAGGATCTTTATTTATTGTTTCGGACACCTGATAATCAAATTAGTAAACATTCAATAGGTATGGAGATCAAATGAAAACAAACAGACCAAAGAACTAACTTGATGAGGATATGCTATCAAATTTTCTATTAACTAATTCTATCATGATTAAATAAATCAGCAAACCTAGGCTATATGAAATAACAGTGCTTGTATTTTAGGTTCTAATATCTATTAAAAATTTACTTAAACTGTTGTTAATGTTTTTAATTTGCTCCTAATCCATCAGGTGATCTTGGAAGATGTGGAGATGTTAGAGATCAAGCCAGATATGTTCACACATACATCCCAATACTTCGATCTGATGATGGAGTACTGTGAGAAGCTCATTAAGGAAGGCAAGGCGTTTGTCGACGACACCCCCGCTGAACAAATGAAGAATGAGAGGGAACAGAAGATCGAGAGCAAGAATAGGAATAACTGTGAGTAACTACAATCTGTTTGTATGATATTTATAGTTGAGGAAAATTTACAAGACGCTCGGCTGAGAGAGGCTATGACCAAATATATTTTTTTAATAGTGCGAAAAAATCTTGCGAGATAATGTTGGACATAAAGGCGCTAATTACGAAGCAAGATACATGACAAACTAATTATGCACTAAATGAAGATGCACATAAAAACAATGTAATGAGACATTCCTATTAAATTTGTGAAAAATAACTTAGGCATTTGCTATTATAAAAAATTATGATAACTCTGTTCTCTAGCTGTGGAAGTAAACTTGAAGCTGTGGGAGGAGATGAAGAAGGGCAGCGAACAGGGGGTGACGTGCTGCGTCCGCGCCAAAATCGACATGAAGTCCGCTAACGGCTGCATGCGCGACCCCACCATCTACCGCTGCAAGCCGGAGACGCATCCGCGCACCGGCAACCAATACAAGTACGGTCATTCGTTCGTTCAAACATTGATTCATCGTGGATACTTTATGTGTTCCTGGCTTTATATGGTTATAATACTTTAATGTGGGGTAATTAGAACCCACTTTTTTAAGCATGATGCAGGAAAGATTTGGCTTTATTTTCAAATGGACTGAGGTGACAGTTGCAACCTAATCACCCACTTTTTGTCTGTATGTTTTGTCCAATAATGTGATAGGGGTCGGGCCTATCGCTACTTCAGGCACAGATTCCATATTCGGTGTCGATATTGAGCAGAAAAACCTAGTACCACTGCCCGACCAGAGATTCAAATCCAGAACCTTTCGGCATTGTCGTGTCGCTCACGCAATACAACTGCAGTCTACAACTTATAGGCGAAATATAATTGCATATTTCGTTATGTACAGGGTGTATCCAACATATGACTTCGCATGTCCGATCGTGGATTCTGTGGAGGGGGTGACACACGTCCTGCGAACAATGGAGTACCACGACAGGGACCCGCAGTTCTACTGGTTCATTGACGCCATTGGACTGAGGAAACCTTACATATGGGAGTACAGCAGGTGAGAATAATAACCACAGGATAATGTCCATCTTATCATAAAAAACATTTCTAGGAATAAATGAACTAAATCTTGAATTAAATGTCGAGACGAGTATGTCGCATGTGTAATAATATATAATCGCTGTTAGAAATAGCAGCATCCAGAGGGTAACATTTATTTTTATATTAATATTTTTGAAAATTATTATTATTGATGATTTATTTTAGGCTGAGCATGACAAACACAGTGTTGTCGAAGAGAAAATTGACATGGTTCGTCGAGCAGGGATTGGTTGATGGCTGGTGAGTTAATACTTCATTCTGTTCTACATTCACAGCATTTTTAAGTCTTTATTATAAGGCTAGATTCTTCAGTTGAAATCAAGTAGTAGAATTTGGGATTGTTTAATTCCTTTTTTAGTAAACTCTTGCCTATACATAGCATTCCTGATCATAATGTGCAAATAGCAGTCTACACATACCATACTTGATTAGTCCGAAGTTAGGTGCATGTCTGTATGTGTGTCGCGCAGGGACGACCCGCGCATGCCGACGGTGCGCGGCGTGCTGCGGCGCGGCATGACGGTGGAGGCGCTGCGGCAGTTCATACAGGCGCAGGGCTCCAGCCGCTCCGTCGTCTTCATGGAGTGGGACAAGATCTGGGCCATTAACAAGAAGGTGATGTTCTCAACTTTTAATTGAATTCTTATGTTTTGTGAATGCTGCATGGAAATGAAACTATTTTTACAGATTTTATCGCGACCACAAAGGTTGCCAAGTCTACGAATCGTCAGGAGAAAATTATAATATTAAAAATCGCGATAAAGTTCGTAAAAATAGTTTTATTACTCCTCATTGTTAAATCAGAATAACAACCAATATTGTGAGCATAGGCATATAGATATTAATTATTAAAGTAGGTAAATGACTTGAATGGTGTAACTTGTTGCGTTGATAAAATATTATTCTAGATATATAAATACTTGGGTGTCATTCTTTGTATTTATCTTTAGGTGATGGAACTTCTAGACTTTGAGAAAAATATTTTAAGCTTTCTTTTAGTTATAAATTTTATACCTCTTAGGCTTTATGACAAAAATTAAAGATAACAAAATTTTTCCCCAGGTCATAGATCCAATCGCGCCACGCTACACCGCTCTAGAGGAGACACCGGTTCCTGTAAACTTGAAGGGCGTAACAGCAGACAGCACCATGCCGGTGGCGCTTCACCCAAAGAACCCTGACGTGGGTTCCAAGACCGTGTGGGTGTCGCAACGGCTGCTGATCGATCAGGTGGATGCGAAGGCCTTGAAGGAGGGAGAAAATGCTACCTTCATCAATTATGGAAATATCATGATTGATAAGATTCATAAGTGAGTTTTGTTATTGCTTTATAATGACTGAAAATCGATTATATTGACTATATTAATAAATCAGTTTGAGGGCCCACTAAAGTTACGTATTACTAACTCTTTAAAAGAAAGATTCCTATTGATGTAATTATACTTTTCTCCTTCCAAAAATATTATACATATCATAGTGTTGAAGGATCCATAAATACAATAAAGATCTAATTGTTTTAAACTACATTCTACGCAAAATGTTTCCAGAACACCTGACGGTACAGTGACAAGTGTCGATGCTACACCCAACCTTGACAACAAGGACTATAAGAAGACGTTAAAGCTCACGTGGCTCGCGGACAGCCCACAGTCCCCTATGGTGGAGGTGTACTGTGTGTATTTCGACCACATTATATCCAAACCCGTGCTGGGGAAAGACGAGGACTTCAAGCAGTATATCGGACATCAGACTCGGGTGAGTTAAATATGGTTTAGAATATTTTTCTTACATGAACTATTTTGTATAAATTTTAAAAGTAGTAGAAATTTTAAGGTATAAATCCATGCCAAAATCATGCAGATCCGTCTTAATGGTTTGTTTTTGTTTCTTATCAATATTTACAATAATAATATAAGGGTAGTAGCTGGTCTTTTGAAAGTTGTTATTTATGACAAAGATAATCGATAGCTTTGTTTACTATTAAATTCAACAAATAGTAATATTATTACCACTACTTAAATAATATCATAACTGTCAACTGTCTAGAATATAGTTTCGTAATAATATTATAATGTATTTCTTGGCAGTGGGAGATCCCGATGCTGGGCGAGCCGGCGCTGAATGCAGTGCGGACGGGCGACATCATGCAGCTGCAGCGGCGCGGGTTCTTCCGCGTGGAGAGCGCGCCCGCGCCGCCCTCGCCGCACTCTGCGCGCGCGCGCCCGCTCGTGCTGTTCCACGTGCCCGACGGACACACCAAGGAGATGCCCGGACAGGTCAGTTATTATTTTATCCACCATAAGTCAAGCTTAAACTAGCGAGTTCTACCCGCTGCTTATTGTGACGAAACTTCCAGATGTGTTTGCACTAGCGGCAATGTTTTGATTATTTACACTTGTGACTCGCCGAGAGTACTGCATGATTCCATATTTTACATGGTAAAAATTACTTACGGATATCGACTTCAACGATGATCAACAAAGAGTTGCAACGTGTCTCATTGTTCGAAATTTCATTAGGTCAGTCCTATATTATTTTTAGATACAAGCTTAACAAATATAATCGTTCCATTCGCCCTCCAGTGGTGGTAACGATAATGTTTTTCCCCGAAAAAATAGCTTATCTTTCAAAGCTGTAAAATCTGTTTAGGTAATGCAGTTAGCCAGTCGTTTATTTATCCATGGTACAGGTGCCTTAAGCCTATTCCAGACTTATGGCAATATCAAGGGCTGTGGAGTGGAAATGAGGGGTTTTAAAATGCCGGGAAAAAATTGTGTGGCATTTCCATCACGATTTGGCTGGAATCGTATCGCCCAGAATGGGTTAAGATGGAGGACGCTACTCGTCCAAAAATTAAGCAAATCAAATTATTATGTTGTAGTATGTTGCAATAATAGAGTAAGATAAGGGGAAGTTGAAGAGATTGATATGACAAACTTATTTGTTTATGGGTAAACTTTAAGTGATCACTAGCTATTACATAATTTTAAGATAATAACTAATAAATATTTTCTAATGAGTATGTGTTTTTAATTAACCGTTAGATTAATACCTACAGTACACACTTTTAGCTTTTTCAGGCCTTAAATTAAGGTTCGAGTAATCACTCAACATAGATATTTTTTTTTGTTGTAAAATTATTATCGAGAAGATTGTTACCCCCTGCGTCAAGGTGATATAAAGATCAGGGTAGAAATGGGCTAACGCGTTAAAAATAGTGCCTTAAACATAATCTACTTTATGAACTTCAGTATATAAGTTACATCTCGTGAATAAGAGCGTGAACTACGTTGAATATATAGATTAATAAAATGTTGGCCACATCTGTCCAATAGCTTGTAATAAAGGCCACTAATTTAATGTTTTTATATTACGATGTCTTCTAGGTGATAATCTGAATTAATCTTTTGGGTGATAATTAAATACTGACACACAATACAAAAAAATATATATTTATTCTGCTACAAAAATAAACTCAATACTTACTTAGTACTTACAAATTTAATAGGAACTTATTTTAATACTTAGTTATAACATTTGGTAAATAATGTATTTTAAACGCAGTACAAGGTAATACTAAATAGGGTAGTATCCTGTTTGATTTTGTTCATTATTAATATGTAATAAATAATAATACGACAAAGAATTTAATTCGTGAAATAATAAGTTTCGATGTGGGCAAAAGTAGGGGTGAGTGGAGATAGCGCTATCTTTTTCACACGCACGCAGCGTTATTGCCGGTGAGACGTCACGTAGGTTATTACTGTATTTGACGGCTATCCCTTTTACAAAATTTCAAAGCTTTGTAACATTATTAAGTGGATATTGAAAATTCTTTTTCTGTTACATTTTGGATGACATACATTTTAACAAAATGTAGGGTAAAAAAGTAGCCAATAGCCCTTTCAGCTATCAGAACTCTGTAAAGCCGACATTACACGGGCGATTCATTCATACTGGTAATACATATATCCATAAATCTGGCGTCATATAAATGTAACAAAATTATTTAAAATAATTTTTAATACATTCATTTTTATGAGATCACTGTGTAATCGCACCGCAGATTTGGTGTCTAACACCATCTAATTACTACCAGTATATTATTTATTATATACTTTTTATAGGTCTAAATGCTTAGATTACGTTCATAAATTTCTTAATAACTAGTACCTTTTGACTTAATTTGCATTGATAAGTTGTTCAACAACTTTCAAATACAAGAAATATATAAAATATAAGTTAATAAATATGGAATGTTCCTTACTCGGAACTCCTTTAGGACATAACACAAAATTAAAATATATAAATAATAGAGTATTATGTCTAAGAAAGGCGATTATCTATTTACTCTAAAATAGATTATCACACTGAAGTACACAAAACAAAAAAATTAATAAACAGTAATCTCTCAACAATCAGCAACAGTTAAGAGCTAAATAAATATAATTTAGTAATTCTGAAAGTATGGAAACGTAATATAACCAATTATAATCACCGAAATCACGTAATTCGTAATTTAGTATTATTTTGGATTAATTTCGGCCAATATATTGCTATGGCCTGACCTGACATCTCAAAATTTTCAACAAATATCAGTAAATTCGTAAATAAACGGATTGGCGTATACAAATTCAATAGACAACCTGTGTTTTGGATGAATTGCCAACATTTGCTCCAACAAAATTTTAAAATTAACAAGTTTTTTCAAATCTTCAGAGCGTTGTATTTTCGTTCTCTGCTCGCTCCAATCCATCGTATAGGCGTCGAATAAAGTTCTGTGGATTCTGTTATTTTTCTTGAGTGAATCGACGTATTTTATAGCCTAAAATGTATACATGTATTGTATTCGCAAAAATAGTGTTTGCCCTATAATGTTAATTGGTATGCTATGTCCATGGTAATTGTTATTATAAAACTTGATAGGGCATGAAGTTAGTTACAAATATTAAAATAAATAGTGGACCCTCAATGGAAGAGGGCTATGCCTAGCAGCAGGACAGTAATATGTGACCAATATATAGCATGAAAAAAAAAGGGGAAAAACTAAAAGGTCGCAAACAGATTAGTTTTCCGACGACTGCCAAAAATTAACAATTTTGAAATAGGTCATTATTAAGAGTGCGTTATATTTCGAAAGCATTCATTTTAATTGTAATTTTTAATTTAAATAAAATTAAAAAAAAATCGAAAACGGAGGTTTTTAAATAATTAATATCAATAAGCTCGTTTTTAAGAGTTCTATCCAAATATATATAAACCAGCTTTGGTCGCTTCGCCCGCGTGAAAGAGTTTTCCGGGATACATTTTTTTTTCGACTTACGTGACATGTATCTTACCTCTCTCCTGAAACCTACTCTCCTCATGAAACTTGTTCCGTAAAAGTGATTGCCTCTGAACAAAGACTTCTCTAACATGTCGTAGGGGACGTATCCGAGCGTGCACATTTGCTTGTATAGTATATCATTGTCGTAATACCCTGGGAACAGTTTGGTATTCGTCGCCAACTCGTACATGACTAGGCCAGACGACCAAACGTCCAGGGAGAATCCTGAGGAATGCCCTAGTATAACCTCTGGTGGGCGATAGTTCACTGTACCTATGTTTGTATCTATAACAACATCTTTTATGTTGTACGCGGTATCAAACCCGCACAACTTTATTCTGTCGTTCTTGCTGTTAATCAGTATGTGACTTGGTTTAATATCTGAAACATATTATAAAGTTTCTAAGTTAGAATTTGATATTTTACATTGAAAATATAAAAATTAAAAATTATTGTGGATGCAGGAGGTTATCTCCAGAACTAAGGACAATTATTTTACTATAAGTAGGAAATAGGTGAAGTTGTAAGCAAAATTTAGTACTAAATACTAAAGAATTAACTTTATCTTAAAATTCTATTATTTTGATAAGTTCTCACAGATGGAACATATTAAATGCCATGGAATCTTATTTTGAATTGTTATAGCTCAAAATGCATTGTTCTGAACCCAAAATACACAGATTTATGATTAAAAATACTATAAAACATTACAAACTGTCACTACTTTTATAACTTACCATTACTTTATCTTGCTAAGGTTTCATATGTTAATAATTAATGTAAATTCTTGTTGAAATTTACCTGAGTGCACAATGTTGTTATTCCTCAGTATTGTGACTGCGGCAATTAATTGCTGTGACAACAATTGTACTGTATCTATATGAAAAGACTTGTTATTTTGTTGCAAAGCTTCTGACAAGTTCTTCGGATAGTATTCCATCAAGAAGCACCAGTGTCCGCACATTGAAAATCCATTTAAGAGATATACGCAATGCAGATTTTCTTTAGGGATATCTCTTTGGAAACTCAAAAGCATATTTTCCTTTTGTATCCCCATAAAGTAGCGATCGCGTACATTACTGGAAATAAAGGAAATAATTTCAGAAAAAATATTATATGAAATAAATAATATATTGTCTGCCTAGTTGGCGTAGTTGTACTGCATGTGCGGTACGGCAGCTTTGAGGTCCTGTGTTTGAAACCCGGGACGGGCAGTCATATTTGAGTTTTTTTTGCTCTGTATCAGCCTTGAGTCTGAAATTTGTGCCCCATATGGCGATACGCTCACCCCCTATCCCTACCACTAAAGTTGGTGACCTGGTTGCGCCTCTGCACACCCTTTCGGGGATAAATGCGTGTTGTGTGTGTGTAAATAAAATATACAAAAACATACTTTAACATCTTAAGAGCGTAATTGAAGCCACCCTTATCTATGCACTCGTATATTCTCGAATGTTTTCCTTTATGTAACACTGTCGTTACAGTATATTGTGTTTTTAGGAAAGTTGACATTCTTGCCTCTAACGCTTTTATAAAATTTTGGGCCTGTGTTACAGGCAGCAATTTTTGTTCCTCTACTTTTCTTATTTCAGGATTTTACAGATTTTAAAAGCTTGGCAGTTAATGTTCTATCAGTAAATTCTAGACTTTTTGCAACTGTAGCATTTATTTTAACGGATGTTGTAACATTGTCGTTTGTTTTTTTCATTGTGGAACATTCATCATCATTCTTTGTGTTATCTAAAAGTCCAGAATCTTTGTGTTCTATGGGATGTTGCTCTTCGTTCTGAGATAACGATGCTATTTCTTCTGGTTTCTCTTCGCAAGTGATTTCGGTTTCTTTAACACTATCTACATTTTTGCTCATAGTATTATCGATATTAGGTTTTTGATTTTCTGAATCTGTAGCGTTCATTCTAATGGGTGTATTTACAATATAGCTTGTATCTTGCAATGTAGAACATGCAACATCATCATTCTTCGTGTTATCTGGAGATCCACAATAATTGTGTCCTACGGAATTTTGATCTTCGTTCTGAGGTAACGCTGTTATTTCCTGTGGTTCTTCTTTGCAAGTGATTTCGGTTTCTTTAGCACCATCTACATTTATACTGAAATTATTGTCAATATTAGGTTCTTGACAGTGTACAACTGTAGCGTTTATATTAACGGGTTTATTTATTTCCCTTATTTCTTTAATTGTAGAAGGTTCAATGTCATTAGGTGCGTTATTTGGAGAACCACGATCTTTATATACTATGGGACATTGCTCTTGGTTCTGAGGTGAAGATGTTATTAGTTCTGGCTCTTTTTTACAGGTGATTTCGGTTTCTCTATCATTTTCTCTAATATTGTTGTCAACCTCAGTATCAAATGTATCCGAAGAAGGCATTTCAAATATCCTCTTCAGCTGTGCCTCGATGGGATCTTTAAATATTTCAGTGCTTTCGGTTCCATTAACTGAAACTATTTTGCTTATTTGTTCTGTACATTCAATATTTTGGGCTTTTGTTTCTGTTGGTGTATTATAAACTGCACTTTGCGTGGAATTCGTTTTGTTTTCCGGAATACCGTTACATTCTTCGATATCCATTTGCGAGTCTAAAATGATAGTACTGCAGGTGCTTAATGTTTCTACCGTATCGTCATCGTCAAGTATTATTATAGGTTCATTATCCTCACCAATTATCTCGCGATTAGTAATATTTTCTACCGGTAATATTAAAGTATTATTAGTAGAAGGATTTGGGTTGCTGGAAAAAAAGATAAGTATTTAGTTCCCCTGTAATGCATAACGAAAAAAAAATCTTATATGAATTACCTTTCCTTTGATAAATCGATATAATTATTACTGAAATGTGTTGTCAAAATGTTGCCTATAATAGGTTTTATGTCTTTTAATTTATCATCTTCCAAAACCTTTACTAGGGCCTCACTATTCTCAAGTCCATTATTTTTCTTGTAAACAGTATCATTTTCTACATCAGAGTCGTCGTCAACAACAATAACTGGTCCCTCCAGGGACCTATTGAGATTCGTCGAGTCTTGCTCCTTGGTACCTGGTTCACGTTTAGGTTGTTTTAAACTGTCGACAATTTCGTCAATGTTTATGTCATCGAGGAAACTTAACTCGGAATTTGATATTAACGATATATTGTCTTCTTTTTTTGTACAACTTTCGTCATGAGTCGGGGACGCATTATTTGAATTTTTGACTATAAAATTAATAATTAGTTTTATCTTTTTTGATTTGTGGGTTTTGTTCACTACATTTGTTTTAGGCGGTGCTGCATTTTTATGTTTTTCGCTTTGTGTTTTAACAGTTACCGTCAAATTTTCGTATGAGTCGATGAGTGAATCCTTATGGCTAGGATTTGAAGAAGTCATAGCGCGGATTTGTTTCTTATTTTTATTGTCGCTGTCACTTCTTGAAGATTTTAATTTATGTGTTTTGTTATTCGCGGCTTTATTAGTAGAGCTATGTTTTTTACTTTTATCCCGATCATTGCTGGGACATTTCTTACTAATGATACTATTAGTGTTATATTTGGTTGCCTCGCTTGCTTTTTGTATTTTGCACTTTTCCTGGTTAGTTAAAGTACTTTTAGTTTTACATGTGTGTTTGCTTTTAGATATCGAATGATGCTTAACTTTTTTATCACTGTGTCTTTCAATTATATGTTTGCATTTACTTGCATGATCTTTTTTGCAACCCTGCTGCTTTGGTTCATTTCTATTGGAGCCGTAATTAATATTAATGTCGTCCATTAATATTGTCTTACCAAGGTCCATTTTTTCACTTCTCGATTTATGGGGAATTTTATCTTGACATGATTTTTTACATTTTTGTTGTTCTGCCCTACATTGATCATGACTATCTTGTTTTATAAGTTTGTCGGACTGTTTATGTCTATTCTTACTTATTTTAGAATCCGTATTTTTATCACATTTTTCGGATATTTCTTTAGTAATGTGAAGTGAAACGTGTGACGTTTTGTGAGCACTAATTTTATCAGGCTTGCTGTGTTTTTTGTCTTTATGCGAGGATGAAATATTCTCAGCACTTTTTAGACGAGTCCCCTCGTTATTGCATTTCTTTTTATTTGTAGAATTACCCGAGTTTTTGTTTGTGGTTTTGAGCGAATTTTTTTTGGTGTTTGCAATATCCTTATGTGCTTTTGAATCTAAATTTATTTCTACCTCAATGGAGGATTGCGAAATATGTTTTTTGTTTTCTTTTTCAACTAGATTATTTTGTTTATTATTTTCTTCACGCATTGAAGACTTTTCATTGCTTTCGGACAACTTCGATATTTTGTCACTGGGCTTGCTATCTTGTGTTAGTCGGTTAAGCTGTAATATTAAATGAAAATTAGTTGTAGTATTTAAGTCAATTGTTAAACTACGTATTGCTGCTAGTTGCAATTTAGTAAAACATCATTATTGCGATTATCTTTTTCTCATGAAAAACATATTCTTTTTTTATTTCGCGTAGAAAGTGCCTTATTTCTATCGCCCAGCCTTCGTGGGGTGCGACTGAGCGCTAATGTTGACACTGAGCCTTACGTCTTTCTTGGCGTTGAGCCGCCCGGATTTGATGTTGACCTACGGGCGACCGCCGCGCCGGGCCGAGTCCCTAACCCTATACATATGTACACCTCACGGCATACCAATTAAAACTCTGCGGTGCCTCTCTTTGGCACATTAGAGTCATCAAGTTTCGATTTGATGTTCTCAAAACAATTACATCCCTGTTACTATGTTTTTACAATGATTCGAACCTGAGAAACAATACAAATGCTCCACCGCGGCACTTTAAAAATATAAGTTATGAAAAAATAGTTTTATGTGAGTTACAAAACGTATCTTACTGCTTACTAATATTATGAATGCGAAAGTTTGTGAAAATGTTTAGATGTTTGTATCTTTGTAAGAAATAAACGCAGAAGCAGGTGAACGAATTTGGATGAAATTTGGTACACCTAGATTAACACTCATAGGCTGCTTTCTATCTTAGTAATTTGCTCCAAATGAAGTAAATAATTGATTTTTAAACACATTTAAAATAGATGGCGCAATGGATTACGCCAGTAATTTAGGGAATTTTCTAGCGTGAAAAGCTTCACGCGGGCATAAAGTTTTAATAAGAAAACCATAAAATACTAATTACTTTTTGATTAAAGATAAATGATACTCATCAATAAGAAATAGGTAAATTCGCGACCAGCTACAATATCCTATAATATAGAAACAAATTATTTGCAACTACCTATCCTGTGACCGTTCAAGCGCGTTGAATGTTATTTGTTGAAAAGTTTAACGTAGTTACTTCAGTTGCGACGACTCAGCAATTATTGCAATATGATATTTTGTTTACACGGTAACTTCGCCAGCCCGTACTTGAAATGGGCCGGCTAATAACAAAATATTTATCATAACGTATCGCTGTATAAAATCATGATTTTATTATAACTTAAAACAGTTAATTCCTTTGCGGTCGTTATTATTTAAAAATATGACGAATTGAATTTTGATCACACAAATATAATGTACCCACATACCTACACTAAGTAAATAGTCATTTTGCACATGAGTCAATTAAATCAATGGTCATAAGAACTTATTCACTTACGTCCATAAGGTTCACATAAACTTGGTATTAAGCTTGGCATAGTACATTTCGACATATAGGTAGGTAGGCAAACGCAACATTGCCCGTCGCATCGTAGAAATCACCGATGTCTGATGATTTTAGACCAATTATATTCATAATTAAATGTGTCGTACCTTTATAGGATTTGCGTGGATGATGTTTATATTGTTATTTGTCGCCATACTAATGTTTGAGCTATTTGTATTCTTACTCGATGAACAATTATTTTCCAATGTACTTGAGCTGCAGGTGCCTTTTTCCAATGTCCGGCCATTTTTGGGTTGTACTTCGTCAACATGGAGAGATAATTTCATTTTTTTCTTCGCTGATGCACCACAAAATGAAACTGTAGGCACGATAACAATATTCGGACTTTCATATTGTGAAAAATATGGCCGTTTGGACATTTTTAATATCTGAAACAGCAAATTATCGACAATGATACTAAGATACCCGTCATTTGTTATATTTCAAATATAAATTCGAAATGTTTGTTTCTCTAAGAAAAAACCAATAAGATGCCACACTCACATAACCTTCTTGAAATGTAACGTACAGAAAACAGTTTTGTAATGAATCTCCAAAAATTATAAAATACTTAAAACACAATCTTCTATTTTTTGGTTAGTGTTTCCAAGCCGGCGAAGCCGCGCCAAGTGCCGGCTGAAAGTTCAATACGTACTTTTGTTTTGTTTTCTGCTCGTCAAAGTTAACGAAGGAAGTACAATCATACAGCCATGTTATTGTATTTCCTAAACGTTTTGATCATCTATAGTGTGGGGTAGGTACCTAATATCAAAATATGTGTTTCTTATAAAACTTATTTAATTTATCGAACAGCTGTCCTTTTTTGTATGAATTCCATATTTTTATTTATGACATCAAACCAGCCAATCAGTTCAAAGTTCCGTTATCTATGTCCTTGGCCCGCGAAATTCAAGTTTATTGCGGAAGAATTTACACTACTTTCGTCGTACAGATTTTAGCGTTTGCCCAGAAATAGTAAATAAGGTGTGTCTCACAATATTATCAATAGAATCAAATTGTGAAGTATCTAGGTACCTAAGTACCAGAATATTGGTACTACTCACAAGCATAGTGAACAATATGTATTTCGATAACACCTGTAAACTGCCTATGCTTACAAATAAATAATTTAATTTTGATTTGACGAATCTTGTATTAAATTTATTACTTAATTTAAATGTTAAAATTATCGCGTTTGTTTTACTTTTTTTATTGGACTCGGGGCTTAGCGACCTGTGATCGTAAGTGATCCAAGTTTTTAAGTACGTACTTACTTTACTCCTATGTAACGTTGTTTATAAATTTACGGCGAACATTATAATTGAACAACATGCGAATAATCATGTCATGCTCAATTTGATTAGAATGACTCACCCACCCAGAAAAAATAGCTACGTGTGGTTGTAACGGTTACATTACGCGTTTGGTCGCGACCTTCCGCCAACCTTGCCACCACAGTATGTCGATGTATGTTACGTTTTGTTTTAACAACACAGTCTACGTGTAGTTTTTTAGAAAGTTTCGCGACCACGTTGGCGCGCCGCGTCGGAGCGTATGGTGAGGTTAGTTGACAGTTGTAAACTGTGTATTGTGCTGTGGCTGTGCGCTTTGTGTGCATATTGTGCAGTTTATTGTTGGGTTTATTTCGCGGGTGAGTTGTTATTTTATTGTTGGGATAATTCTAATATTTATGTGTTTATTAGGACTATGACGCATATCCATATTATGTAGGTATCATTAATAAATTTTGAGGGAACAATTTGTTTACGAAAATTTTAAGGATTTTTGAAACTTTTGTCATTGACATTTAGGAACCTATCTGTAGAAATATATCGTGTATGAAAGCGCGCCAAATTTCTGAGATGCTAAGCTAAAAATGGAGAACAAATATTTTTTTAGATTCATCATTCAATCTTTTTAGTTTTAAAGTGCCATTACTTCATGTATTCTGTATTACACGAATAATCAATTTAAGTATTAAACTTTTATTTCAATATGTTTTATTTATTGCCTTATTAACACAACTTTATTAAGTAAATTTGTGAATACATATTTACATCGTACACAACTAAACATATGGTTTCATTCATGCGGCTTGATACGTGGTACGGTTTACGGTTATAATCGCTGTTTTACGATTAGTGATTACACTCGCGACCGTCAAGTACGGTACGGTATTTACTATTGACTCGAGGCGATGACTAGATATTAGATTAGCGTTGCCAGACGTCCCGTATTTACCAAAGAGAATATAATCACTACGTTTTATTCACTGGGGCGTCCTGTATTTTAGGCACAGTTTAAATGTCCCGTGAATTGATCGATCTATGATTGACAAGTACTCACGGACGCAATGTTAGCATTTTCGCGTACAATCAATACGATGCGGTTTTTAATAAATTTAATAAAAAGCGAGTTGATCCTTTTTTCAATTACGATTTTAATCAAATTGTAGGTATTGATTTTTATAGATATGTTAAAACTGACTCGAAATCCTCGGAAAAAATCCTAAAATCTAATTTTGTTTCTTGTTTGCCCCGGGAAGGAATTTGTAAACACGTATTTTTTCCATTAAGCAGGACAAACCTTTATAGTCTGAAAAAATCTGGCAGCCCTATAGTAGAGAAACATTGTGCAGACCAATCGTAGTCAATTCGTTTTTAATACCGACCACATTTTTTTTTAATAATGACTTATGGGACCTCAGGCCATAAAGTTAATTCATTGACACTCTTGAATGTTTCAAAACGTAATTAAAAATAACTACTTATTATTTTAATTTAAAGTACTCAAAATTAGTTTAAGTATAGTTCATTCATTTAAGATCAGTTGACGGCTCAAATGATAATGAATAATTTCTTTAATTTTCGTAAAATTTGTGTTGTCTGATGGTCCTCTTGCAAAAACTCGGCATAGGTTAGTTATAACTGGTAACTAGGGCGACCCAAATCCTAAATCCATTGGGTAACAATCAATAAAGTTACTAAAAACATAGTTTTGTAGAATAAGTACTTACCTTATTCAGTTTTACATTACACAGAGAAATATTGTAGTAAAAACAATTGAATAAACAAGCATGTCTATTTTTACCACTTACAGGTAGGTACCTAACATAAGTTTTGTAAATGTTTGGCAAGAAGCACAACTTAAATATTCGCCATTCACAGATATCCTATGCTTGACTCAGTTATCCTACAATAGGGGACCGGCCTATGCTTGATTTTGTACATTATTCTATATGTAATTGTTAATAATACGAAAAAGAAGCACTCCTGTGAAAACTGCATAACAATTGGTTAAAAAATGAGCGAGTGATTCATATTTAAAATATTGTAATGTGCAGAAGTGGGCGCGATGTGGGGATATCGCTTCATCTCTTTTTTCGCACGCGTCGTAATTCCCGATGACGTCACATGTGGATATTTCGTCTCTTTTCTGTTTCTTGTTAATTACCCCTTCCACCGAAATTCAAAGTCTTATAACTTGTTGATTTTTTACCGGATTTTAATAATTCCTTCTGTGTTATAATTTATATTATGTAAATATTTGATAATAGTAAAGAACAAAAATGAGTCCGGTACCCTATTATAGTTAAATTTTGTTACACAGTGAAAAACAAACTTTAAACTATCTGATTAGAATCCGAATTCGATAACTAAGCACTATTTTGAATGAGTGAGAATCAACTTGAAAGGATTTTGTCGAATGTAATGTGTACCTTCTAAACTATAAACTATACTTTTTATCCCGGAAAAATATATATAGGAACTTTTATCTCGCAAAACTCTCTCACGTTGGCAAAGCCGCGATCAAAAGCACGTACACAAATAAAATATGGCAACTGGAGTTCGACGGCATGGTCTTACTAAAATTATATCGTACCATAGCAAAAAATATTTTATTGTTAAAATTGTGATGTTTAAGCGTATTTGCCTTGTAAAACATTAATAATAGTTTATAATCAAACGTATGTTTTAAAAGATAAGAAATATTAATGTTTTATGGCTTTTTATCGTGTATATTGGATTAGTGTAAAATTTATGTAGGTTACTTGCGATACATATTAGAGAAATTTTTTCTTTTCTTTGTACTTATGCACAATTATTTTTAATTTGTTTAATAAATAATAATATACTGCTATAAAGTCTGATGAACAACAAAAGTATATAAATGTAACTTGTTCAAACCCTAGGCCTATATTTCGAGTTATTATATCGTAGCTGGTTTAGGCCTTAGTCCACCACGCTGACCTAAGCCAGATTGGCAGACATATTACATCCGCTTATAATTCTTATAGGTAAAGGACTTCTTATATAGAGGTTTCCTCACGAAGTTAAAAAAAATACACACATAACAAAAAAAGTCACGAGGTGCGTGTCGTTAGGTTGTAATCTGTGGACTTTAATTTCGGCAGTCCGTTTCATACTCAACTAGGCTAGCGCCGCTCTTACAGTTCGGTATAGTTATGTTATAATTCTTATTGGCAGCCCAAGCCAACTCAAGCCACCCAGGCCGCGAAACCAAAACCGGCAGCTGCAGGGCCCAGCGCGGCTGACCTCAATGATCAGATCACGAAACAGGGCGACTTGGTGCGCTCGTTGAAGTCCGCTAAAGCCGAAAAGGCCAAGATCGACGAGGCTGTAAAGGCCTTGCTGGACCTTAAGGCCAAATACAAAGCGGAGACAGGACAGGTTGGATGTCATATTTGTATTCTGTATCTTTTAAATAATTATTTAATAGTACCTACCGGTGATATATTTATTTACAAAAACAAAAAATTGAATCTTTATACACATTTCTCTGTGTTTAATCAAATGTGTTTGTTCGTAAACGGCTTCTCTCGATAATATTTATAAGTATATATTATCATCAAAGACGTAAAATAAACATTTATTACACAAAACACAGCATTAACTTTAGCATAATCATCATCTTCAGGACTGGAAGCCGTCACCAGCTAAACCAGCGGCAGCAACACCGGAAGCGGCTTCTGGACTATCAAACGAAGCGTTGTCAATCAACAAAGAGATCATCAGCCAGGGCGACCTGGTGCGGTCGCTGAAGTCCGCTAAAGCTGAAAAAGCCAAGATCGACGAGGCTGTAAAGGCGTTGCTGGACCTTAAGTCCAAATACAAAGCGGAGACAGGACAGGTTGGATGTCATATTTGTATTCAGCATCCCATAAATAATTATTTAATAGCACCTACCGGTGTTATATTTATTTAAAATATTTTTATTTGAATCTACATACACATTTCTCTGTAGTATGTTTTTTCGTAAACGGCTTTCCTTGAAAATATTTATAAATACATTTTATCATCAAAGACAAGATTAACAATTATTACACATAGCATTAACTTTAGCTTCATCATCATCTCCAGGACTGGAAGCCGTCACCAGCTAAACCGGCGGCAGCAGCACCAGTAGCAGCACCGGCAGCAGCTTCCGGACTATCAAACGAAGCGTTGTCAATCAATAAAGATATCATCAGCCAGGGCGACTTGGTGCGCTCGCTGAAGTCCGCTAAAGCCGAAAAAGCCAAGATCGACGAGGCTGTAAAGGCCTTGCTGGACCTTAAGTCCAAATACAAAGCGGAGACAGGACAGGTTGGAATTCATTTTTGTATTCTGTATCCTATAAATAATTATGTAATAGCGGCTACCGGTGTTGTAATTATTAAGAATAGTTTTTATTTGAACCATGTATTTCTCTTTGTTCCACCAAATGTGTTTCTTCGTAAACACGTTTTCTTGATAATATTTATAAATACATTTTATCATGAAAGTCGTAAAATAAACACCTATAGCACATAGCATAGCATTAACCTCAGCATCATCATCATCGCCAGGACTGGAAGCCATCACCATCTAAACCGGCAGCAGCAGCACCGGCAGCGGCTGCAGGACTATCAAACGAAGCGTTAGCAATCAACAAAGAGATCATCAGTCAGGGTGACCTGGTTCGCTCGCTGAAAGCAGCTAAAGCGGAGAAACCTCTGATCGACCAGGCAGTGAAAGCACTCCTGGAACTGAAGACCCAATATAAAGAAGCTACTGGAGAGGCAAGTATGAGACGAGCATGTGCCTACAAATCCATGTAATAAAACAACAAAATTATAAAGTAGTGCAAGCTCGTTAGTTATCAAGAAACATAATTTGAAAGACCAGCGAATTTACTAGGTATAATAGATTTTTTATGTGTTATGCCGTGATATGGATTTGATGGAATTGGATGATAAATAAAATACCCAATAATTTTAAAACACACATAAGACGAACAAGCTTGTATAAAAGTGAATAGACTAGAGTCAACAGTGGCATTATCCTGTGCTCAGTAGCTCTGTAGCTCACCCAATTTCAAGATTATTAAAGTCTAATCACACACTCACGCCTTTTAACCATGAAAAAGGCAGAGGCGCAACTAGTGCACCTTCTTATCATTTTATTCTATCTCATGTAGTAAGGGGCAAGGCAATCGCCATATCGGGCAAAAATCTAGGGTCTGGGCTGATACTGAATTGAAAACCCAAACTGCCCCACCCGTGGATCAGCCTGAGACATCAGTATCGGACCGTAATACAACTACGCCACCGAATTAAATTAAATATAAGTGGAATGGTAGTTTAATAAGCTACTTTATTTATATATTCTCATATACCTTGATGTAACATAAGTGTAACTATGTTGTACGTGATGAATAAAGCATTTTATTAATTATTTAAAGCGAAACATTCGTGTCTCAGGTCAGGAATGTTGTTTCAGGACTGGAAGCCGGGCGCCACCGCCGCCCCGCCCGCGCCGCGCCGAGACGCGGACGTACTGAGCCAGGAGATCACCAGGCAGACGCAACTCATTGGACAGCTGAGAGCTGACAATATCGACAAATCTGTCCTCGATCAAGCCATCGAAGTACTCAAAAACTTCAAGGCCGAATACAAAGCGATTACTGGAAAGGTAAATGTGTTTTCACTAGTGATCCCATTTCGATAATTTCTTTGACAGTTACAATAACCTGAATGTTGATTGAAAAAAATCATGAATATTTCATTGTATAGATTGTATGGTGTATCATATCATCCAGTATCAGAAACATTATTAAACTGTTGTTTCCTTTATTAACATATAGTATTAACCTTTGATTCAGTTTTATGCAACGCCGTGTATGATAACTTGTATATCCCACACCTTGGGACAATTATTCATTCATAACTTTAATCTACTAACAACTTAATAACTACCTCATGGCATAGTAGTGATTGAAACTAAATCAAGATGTGTAACATAGCTTTTCTAACCCTTAAAAATTTCAACAACAATTCCTTGATCGACGGCGTGACGTACTGAAACCTTTTCCCCGTACTGATATCTCGTGTTCGATACCGGGTTGGGCAGTAACATTGGGTTTTTCTGATCAATTCCAACCCCAAGGCTGGTATTGTGACAGGAACTTATAACAGGTTTACAGGTAACACTTCTGCCTACTCAATAGGAGAAAAGACGTGATGCTACCTATGTATTCCTCAGGAGTGGTTACCGCCAGCACCACCGGCCAGGAATGTCCATATATTGTCAGGAGACGATGAGTTAGACGACGCACTGATCAGGCGGGCTGACCGTGTAAGATTAATGAGAGCCAGCAAAGCCCCCAAACCCAAAATGGAGCCCGCTGTTAGAGCTCTTAAAAAATTAGAGGCCAATTACAGAGCGATTACTGGAAGGGTACAGAAATCTTGTAGATGAGACGGGGCGATAGAACTTAAGGGGTCAAACGATATTTTTAAACACTAATTAATCTTATACCTTATTGAAATAAAAATATTATAAAAAAAAATAACAAATATGATGTTTCAGATGACAATTAGATCGGATTGTTTGTGTCATATTCTTTATCAAGATTTTATTTTTCTCCACCCCTTAAGTTTAATTCGCTCCGTTTGCAAGCGAAACGAGTCGTTTGATAGGCGTTAACTTTAAATATTTTCGAAAAATGAGATTAAGCGAACACGTCGCCATTAGAGTTCCTTTTTCAAAAATTCTGTTGAGCCAGTGACAAGCTTGTAGAAGCGGAGGAATGCACATGCGTATTAGGCTTTCGTTATGTGCGGCATGTATTGGCCCCTCAATCGCTTTGTCTCTTTCTACACTATAGTTAATCATGTGACTGTATTTCATAGAGCATTCTTTATGTCTATGATTGAGATAAATAACAGTATTAAAAAAGTTCGGAAATTGGTTGAATAACATCATAATGCATAGAGAATAAAATAATTATTCACCTCGGGAAAAAAAAATAAGAAGCTAACGACTCATTTCGTTATACTTATCTGTAGTAGTAGTTGGCTGATAAAAGTACGCATCGCATCGCACGATTAGGACAATATTTATTCGTATATTTTGCACTTAGTGCATTCAGCATATTTGCTTTGCGTTAGGGTGTGTTCACATCAAGAATTTCTGGCAAGTAAGCATGACCCCACACATCAGATAGGTCATTATTTATGCTGCAATATTTTAGCAGACAAAAAAATATTATTATGCATTTTTTGAACAGTTATTGTTAAGTACGTAATATTTAGTGCGTATTTATAAGTCATGCTTCCTTGAGGTGTTATTGGTATAATTTTACCCGTTAAAATATCGATGAATGCCTACCCTAGTTGCGCCTCTGTTTATCCTATAGGGGGTGGGGGCTTGAGCTTACGGACGTAAGCATGTTTCTGTGTAAAAGTTAGATTTTAAAGATTATATAGTTTATATTGAGAGTCTACGCTCGGTAAAAGGATAGTAAATATAGATTATATAAGGTCATATTGACATTAATAAAAACAAAATTCTTGTGTTCACCTATGCTAACTTTGTGCCAATAATCTTCTATGAATAACGAATATTGTCAATTTTTTTATCGTTTTGTAGTTTTCTGCGAATATGGTGTGTGCGTAAGTATATTTCTGACTTAAAGTGTGATGTTGCCGCTGCGACGAATTCTCTTAGAGTAGTACTAATGGCATTATGACCAGTAAAATTTAAATTACTTTTTATTGATATTTATTTTGTTCATAACTTACACTTTTTTTACAGTTACGGTTCGAATAACTTATTGTAAAGTGTTATTCTTACTATATTGTTTCATTTTGTAACGCAATGTCAAGATGATCCCGTATAATATTATCATAATCATATTTTAATGCTGTCTATCTTTTCACTGAGCATTATAATTTTTTACCGTAGTTTTCATTTATATTTATTGTTTTTAGCACTGTGTGACGGCAACCTTTTGAAAATATTTTTGTAATTATTTATTAACGTATATGCCTGCATATAATTTTTTATTTTTTTTATTAGACAAAAATATACTTTAATTGTAAGAGATTAAAATCCCTATTTGACAACCAGGAGTGGATAACAGCGGTGCAGAGAGCAGCAGAACACCAGCGCGAGAGGGAGCGCGCACTGCTGGCGCCCGCCGTCGACCCGAGGGTGACAGAGCTGGACGCACAGATCATCGCGCAGGGTGACAAAGTGCGCAAACTCAAGGGTGACATAGCCGAAAAGTCTATCATTGATGTTGAGGTAAGTAATGATCATTGATAACATATCTAAGGACTTAATAATAGGGTTGTTATTCCTGAAGCGAAATCAGGTCGTTTTAATTTTTAATGTGTGACTTAGGTGTGACTTGAGAAAAATTCAGGAGCCGACATTTAGTAAATTTACTGAGGGCCGTACTATTAGATCAACAATCAATATAATTTTAAAAAAGTCAGAGGTTTGTGCCCTTGGAACCTGCAGACATTCGTTTAGGCAGTCCATTCCACACCCAACTAGGCTATCGCCGCTTATATTATGTGTGTATTCGTGGTGAATTATCGCTTGCTTTAACGGTGAAGGAAAATATCATGAGGAAACCTGCATACAGAAGTTCTCTATAGGAATTTTAAGGGTGTGTAAAGTCTACCAACCCGCACTAGGCCAGTGTGATGGACTAAGGCTTAATCCCTCTCAGTAGTAGAGGCCCGTGCCCAACAGTGGGACAGTATATAATACAGGGCAGACATTATATAACACCATAAGAGCCAGTGCATATATGCCGGAGCGCAGCACGCAGAATTTTTTACTGTCAAACTATAATCAACATTGTCTTCACTAAAATAATAACAATACTTTGTAATTCAAGGTGTTGGATGATGTTTCTACTGGTTATAGGCGGTCGTATCGCTTACCATCAGTTGAATTGAACGGCAAGCTGGTCCCGTCATTCAAAGCAATAAAAAATGGGGAAGTTCTTGTGCAATATATTGCTGCAAGAACTTGCTAGTCTGAACTTACCATTAGAGCATAAAATTCTATTATTTATCTACAGGTCAAGAACCTACTCAACTTAAAAGAACAATACAAGGCGCTCACTGGTAATAGTTGGACACCAAAGACGTCAGTAAGTTTGCTATATTATATTAAATATGTTAAAGATAAATATTCCGCGAGAGTTATATTCATTTCCAATAAATTATTTTTAATATTACTTATATACTTTTATTGGGATATTTTTCTCAGACATAAATACACTCATGGTCAAATTCAAAGCAAAATGGTAAAATTTGCTCAAATGCAGATTTTTTGACTTTAATGAGGGATAGTGTGAAGTAATTCGTTAATTCTAACAATTTAGCATTTAACAATATCCAAACTTACTAAAAAAATATAATTTAGAGAGTACATTTTTCTTATTTAGCAATAAGAAGAATGTACAATAAGATCTGGTTTTTCATCAACAAAACTGAAATTTTGCTGAAACAGTTTTTTTTTGTTTGTTTGATAAGTTCCGTATTCTATAGAATTTGATTTCGCTGGCAAAATTACCTACATTTGTCTGGGCATACGTTATTCCCCTTATACATAACATTTTTTTTATTGTGTTCCTCTAAATTTGGCCATGAGTGTAGTCTACAAGAGTAACCATTTGGCGTCATTATACGAAGCTGTTTTAAAATAAATGTTTTATCTGTTCAAAGTTTTTTCCTCTCTTTTTTCAAAGTTCATTGTTTTTTTTTAGAAAATGGTAGGTAACGACCCCAAAGCTGTGGCTCTCCACGTCGAGATCACCAAACAGGGCGATTTCGTGAGGGCGTTGAAGGCGAAAAAGCTGAAAAGGTACATAAAATGCATAGTTTTACATACATCGTTTAATTCAAGGTGTTGGATGGTGTTTCTACTGCTATGGGCGGTCGTATCGCTTACCACCAGGCAAGCTCGTCTCGTCATTCAAAGCTATAAAAAAAAACATCATTTTTAAATGTAAATAATAATTTATGCAAATAAATAGACGCAGTTTTGCAAAAAGGAACCAACATATAAAAAAATATTTCCCATAAGTTATAAATAAAACACTGGCTGGCTTTTTGTAAAGTAACTTAGATATTTTGTTGTACCTACACGCACTCTCAGATTAACATATAACATATAAAATTATTAAAATATAACCATTATGTGTAGACGACAGTGGACTTCGAAGTAAAGAAGCTTCTAGACCTGAAGAGCCAGTATGAGAAGCTGGCCGGCACGCCGTACGTCGCGCCCGCTTCCAAAGACTCCAAATCCAAGGAGAAGGCAGACAAACCGAAGGAGGCCAAGAAGGAAGCTAAACCGAAGGAAAAGGTATGACGGTTTTTTATTATAATCGTTTTGGCCATTATCAGGGCTTGCACGAAAAAGTATTTGTGTGACAATTTTTTTCTAAAAAATTATGTGTGTATTCTCTGTGAATTATCGCTTGCTTTAACGGTGAAGGAAAACATCGTGAGGAAACCTGCATACCTGAGAAATTCTCTATTAGGAATTTTCGAGGGTGTGTGAAGTCTACCAATCCGCACTAGGCCAGCGTGGTGGACTAAGGCCTAGTCCCCCTCAGTAGTAGAGGAGGCCCGTGCCCAACAGTGGGACAGTATATTATATATTTACCCGGTATTAAAAGTAGCCTATAGCACTCAGAAGTAATGTAGTTTCCTATTAGTTAAAGAATTTTCAAAATCGGTGTAGTTGTTACAGAAATTAGTCTCTACAAACTGGCTTTGGGCTATTTGTACACCAATATGTATTTACACGGGTACTTACAATTGTCATGCCGAAGTGTCAGCTTCGATCCCCGAGTCGAGTAATATGATGTTATGTACTTTGTATAAGTCCAAAGTCTAGAATTGTGCATATGGGACTAGACTTGCGACATTGCATGACACAAAAAAGGTGTGTTACATTAAATAAAAACACTTTATTTATCACTTAGGCGAATGAAGTTACACTAATGTTACTTCAAAACAATGTATAGGAATAATTATTATTATTTCTAAATAACAATTAAAATTACTTATATAACTATGGATATTTTAAATTAGGGATAAAATTTATAATGAATACACTCTTGTCTACCCTAAAAAAGGGAAAACCGTGATGCTATGTTTAATTTGTTGCAGTCACCAAAGCCAGCCAAAGAGGAATCGTCTAGTGGTGTTAAGAAAATAACAAGGCTGGGCCTTGAAGCCAACAAAGATACAGATTTGCCAGAGTGGTACTCTCAAGTCATCACCAAAGGTAAGTTAGATTTATACTACTACACTTAGTGAGTTAAAAAAAATATTATAATATAGTAACTTTTGCCTGCGGCTCTACCTGCGTGAAAACGTTATTCCGGGATAAAAGAAGCTTTATAATAATTGGAGTAATGTAGTTTAGCAGTTCCTGAGATTAGCGCGATTAGACAAACTCTTTAGCTCTATATATTAGTAAAATACGGGGCCAATCGGCAATGTAAATACAGGGTCGTTCAAGTATTACGTAACGTAACAATTTGGAGGGAAGGGGGGGTCTTGTAAAACGTTACTGGAACGGGAGGGGGGTCTCATACAAAGCGTCATGTAACATTTTTTTTATATTTTAAAACAATAACAAAGGTATTTTAGCAACTTGCCGGTATTTTGCGTAAAATAACTGTGAATATTCCAAAAAAAATTGTCACTTTAGAGTTACATAACTTTTAGGGGGGGGGGGCGTACAGGAAGACGTTACGGCGTGTTAAATGGGGTGGGGGGGGGGGGTGTTCAAAAATCTTCAAAAATTGCGTCACGTAATACTTGAACGGCCCCTTATATTCCATTAGGTGGTAAAACTATGTGAATTCAAAGTCAAGTGCATCAATATGACCTTATTATTATTATTTAATAAACCGTTCTGGAAAAATCATTTCATAAAAAGCCAGATACAAAAATATTTTTGTATATAATATAATTAACAAAATATTTGTTGCAGCTGAAATGATCGACTATTACGACATCTCTGGTTGCTACATCTTACGTCCATGGTCGTACAGCATATGGGATCAAATCCGTAGTTTCCTAAGTCCACAGTTCAAAAAACTAGGCGTCAAAGATGGATACTTCCCGATCTTCGTCTCTAAGGTACATTTTGAAATATTTAAAAAACTGAGTATAAGTGAGGTCCACGTCAGTCGAGGTGAGGTGGTAGTGGGTCTACTAAAAAGGTAACAATATCGTTTAGGAACTTTAAAAATGGTTGAGAAATTATTTAGCCCTGTTTTTAATAAGGTATGAGATCCAGAGTAATTAATTATAATATGATGTATTTCCACCCGTGAGGTGTACAGATGACCTCATAAAAGGCCTCATGACCGCAGGACGTCGCTGGATGCGGGCTTACAATAGGTCAATCTGGAAATTTTTGTGGAAGGTCCATGTTCAGCAGTTTGACCATGGTCATTATAAAGACTGGACAGGCATTTAAACCAGATTATGACTGGTTTGGATAGGTCTGTCTGGAAATCTTTAGGGGAGGCCTATGTTCAATAGTGGACTTTATGTTGTTGATGATGAAAAATGGGTAGTCCAATAGTCGTGCCCTTTAATGTGCTGTAACGTGTCTTATAAAGACAATTTTCTTTATGAAAGGAAAAGCGCCTTTTGGGCACGACATTACCAATACAATTATATACCAGTTTGCAAAGCGTTTCATAAATTTCTATGCGTATGTGGTTTATTCAATAGAAATTTTGAATTTTTTTTATACGGGCAATGCACCTGATGGTAAATGAGATGATTAGCCCTTGACAATCGACACAGCACACCTACTGAGAACACTATGAGGGTTGTGACACGTGGGTGGTGCGCAGGCGGCGCTGGAGCGCGAGAAGACGCACATCGCGGACTTCGCGCCGGAGGTGGCGTGGGTGACGCGCTCGGGCGGCGCCGCGCTGGCCGAGCACATCGCCGTGCGCCCCACGTCCGAGACCGCCATGTACCCCGCCTACGCGCGCTGGATACAGAGCCACCGCGACCTGCCCTACAAGCTCAACCAGTGGAACAACGTCGTCGTACGTCGCACTACCCACTGACACCTCCTAACTAAACTATCGTAGCTGATAAAATACTTTTTTAACGTTTCCTTATTTAGATACTGTTTACTACCGAACCAAAAAAAAAAAGTTGTAAATGATTTTTTTTTCGTTTAATAACTTTTGAATTAAATGATTTGGGTAATAAACAGTACCTTGATTTATAAATTGTTTTTAATTTATTTTTGTTTATTAACTGTGAAATTAAAAGAGTTCGGTAGTAAGCAATACTTTGATAATGTTTTTGTAGTTACGATAGTTTACTTAGGAGTCATCAGTACTACTGGCTACCTATACTATACAGGGCAGTGGCGAAGGACCCAATTTTCAGAAAAAATATAATATAAAATATAGATTCTAATACTAATTATAATTAGATTTTAACCCACTATGTTTAATTAATCATTTGTTAATATACATTATTTATTTTAATAATTTGCTTAAATACTTATAATACAAAAGAAACCCCGCGGGAATCGAGTTGTATGGACCCTTCGCCACTGATACAGGAACGTTTTGACATTGCGCTAATAAATTAAACCTTATATTCATCTTTACCTTTGCTAACATTGTGCCAAAATTATTAATGAATAATAAAGTTTCATTTAAATATTGTAATTGAATGAATAGATGGTGTGTGCGGAATTATATTTCTGACTAAAAGTGTGATATTGTCGCTGCGATGTAATTAATCTCTTTAAGTAGTAGTACTGGCATTAGGGCGTGTAAAATAAAGATATTGGTATTTATTTTGTTCGAAACTTGCACTTTTATTATTTAACATCTGCAGATTGAGTAACTAAAATTATTAAAATGATAATTATATTATGATTTTATTTAATGACGCAATGTCACAATGACCCTTTTTATATAAAATATACATAAAGCCAAGGTACAGTATTCGACCCATATATATGTATGAAATGATAATTAAAAAATATCTACTTGATATGGAAAAAGTGCTATATACAACGAAAATATATAATTTTAAGTTATCATTGTTGTAACTACAAATTTATTGACAACAGCCCCCCTCACAAGGCCAGCCTGTATTGTGGGGTCAAATATATATATATATATATATATATATATATATATATATATATATATATATATATATATATATATATATATTATGTATGTTTTCCAAAACTATTGATTAATTAATCGACATTTAATATTTCTTTGAAACTGTACTTTCAATTGGCTGATATTAGTTTACTAAATACCATAAAATACAACACAATATATTTTTTAAAATGACAGTTGTATGAATAAAATTATTGAATAATTGTATTTCAGTCAAGTAACAGATTTTAATATTTTTTCATTAATAACATAGAGGTGGGAGTTCAAGCAGCCGCAGCCGTTCCTGCGCTCGCGCGAGTTCCTCTGGCAGGAGGGACACACCGCCTTCCGCACCAAAGAGGAGGCCGGCGAAGAAGTGCTGCAGATATTGGGTAACATTTTTCGATTTTGGAGGCTCACGCAAGAATATATAGGCACTGTAAAAATCGTCCTTAAAGGAGTTTATAATTGAAAATAGTTATTTTTATCAATTTAAATCATCGATATATATATGTACTACGATTTAAACATATTTAAGCAACAAAAATTCTAGATAAAAACTTTAACAAAGAAAACCGACTCCAAATACCAGTACAATCCAAAAAATAAAAGAATTATTTGAATCGAACCATAGGAACTAAAATTGTTGTTTAGCATCCATAAAAAAATATTACAAAGAATAAATTTATTTTTATTTTATGTAATTATTTATTAGGCATTACAATAACATCGAGTTCAATTGTATGTTTCTAACTACAATAGTTATAGGGATAACTGTGTCGCAGTAAGCAATGTCCACTACTAGAAATGCCTTGAGTAAACTTCCTCTTTTGAAATCGGTTTAAATATTTGATTGTTCTTCAGTTGTGTCACATAAGCCCTACCTTATTTTTTTTTGCATTTTCTTATACTTTTGTAAAAGATATTAATTCTTACGTTTTGTTAGATCTGTACGCGCGTATATACGAGGAATTGCTCGCCATCCCTGTCATCAAGGGGCGTAAGACAGAGAAGGAGAAGTTCGCGGGCGCGGACTACACCACCACCGTCGAGGCGTACGTGCCCGCTAGCGGCAGGGCGATACAGGTGAACAATATATTGATTTATTACTTATATATGTACATACATAGATACGATTGTAGGTAATTGTATTCATTTTCATATTATTTATGTACTCAGATACGATTGTATAACAATAGGCATTTATAGAGTGTACAAAATAAAATTGATCTGTACAAAATATTTAATTGAAAAGAACGTATTTAGCATAGTTTGGATTCTGATTTATTGTTTTTTTTTTTTATAATAAAGGTGATATTTGTCATCCGAAAACAACGACAAAGTTTGTCAACATGAACATCCTAAAGCCTGGCGTCGACTAGAAAACAATAGCAACGCGCCGAATCGAGTCACATATATTTTTTATGTGCGATTATTCACTTCTAGGTGTTGTGGCACGTTTCTAATGAACGCAATTACATAGTAAATTTATAGTAGGCGAAGTAATGACTAACTCATGATACATACATTTCTTGTGCCTACTAGGAGACGCTTACCTTAGCTTAAAATTGTTTTTAATGGAACGAAATTTAGAAATAAAAAATGATACTTGATTCGATTCGACACGCCCAGTAGACGCTAGTTATAATGATATTTTTGAACAGGGCGCTACTAGCCACCACCTGGGCCAGAACTTCTCGAAAATGTTCGAGATTGTGTACGACGACGCGGAGACCCAGGAGAAGAACTATGTCTACCAGAACTCATGGGGCATCACCACCAGGACCATCGGTGGGTAGAAAGGTTTTCAATCAAAATTAGACTGGGTTGCAATAATCATAATTACAACTGGATAAAATTTTACTGATTGCGAACCAAAAATGATCCTTATTTTTGCATAATAAATAGTCTACTTTATTCTAAAAATGTAACATATTTTTTTACCTTAAAAATATACACACATGCATCATTTTCGATGGTTTCATATCATTCCGTGAGACGCTGTTCAATTATAATTTTACATCATGTAACTTCGTTAGTTGTTGTTGAAGCCCCATTTGCCTTAATTACAGACTGTCAGTCTCCTCTATGACGTAATGAGTAGTCTCATATCAATTGAAAGAAAGAAGTTTATTGTTGGAACAAAGATAAAAATTAAAAAACACAAAAAATCATAGCACCAACAATGGGCCTCCCATTCAGCTATATACTGCAGTACCACCTATGTAAAACTGCAGCGCTGGTTTTCAATGAGATGCCCATGTGACGAAGATATTATTAATGTCGTTATAAGCGGCGATAACCTAGTTGGGTGTGGAACGGATTGCCAAGACGAATGTCCGCGGGTTCAAATCCCAGGGGCACCCACTTCTGACTTTTCTAAAACCATGTGTGTATTCTTTGTGAATTTATCGTTCGCTTTAACGGTGAAGGAAAACATCGTGAGGAAACCTGCACATCTGAGAAGTTCTCTATAGGAATTTCGAAGGTGTGTGAAGTCTACCAATCCGCACTAGGCCAGCGTGGTGGACTAAGGCCTAATCCCTCTCAGTAGTAGAGGAGGCCCGTGCTCAGCAGTGGGCAAGTATATAATACAGGGCTGATATTATTATTATGAATGTTGTCAGGTGTAATGGTGCTGGTGCACGGAGACGACAAGGGTCTAGTGCTGCCGCCGCGCATCGCCGAGATCCAGGCCGTCGTGGTGCCGTGCGGCGTCACCGCGGCCAGCACCGCCGACGAGCGGAAGGCGCTCATCGACTCGTGCAAGGCGCTCGTCGACGACTTGCTGGCCGCCGGCATACGCGCCGAGGGAGATTACAGGGACAACTACTCGCCCGGCTGGAAGTTCAACCATTGGGAGTTGAAGGTATTTAAATATTCTATATCCCCAATTATTGTAGATTTTGGCTCATGCCAAACAATGGGATAATATACAGAACTAGTACTAAATATTATAAATACCGTTAAAGATATGTTTCGTAGGCGAATATTTTTGCATGCGAATTGCTAAGCAGTGCGGGTGAAGAGATATCAATAGCTTGTTAGTGTCTTTGTAATATATGGAGGAGTTATAACATAGCAGAAGCATACTTGGCAGTATATTCGTAAGGTCCTAGGTTCGGTCTTCTGTTGAAAAACTAGACTAGTGTGATCATATAGTTAATAAATATTTATCCTCAGGGAGTGCCGGTACGCGTGGAGCTCGGGCCCAAGGACATGGCGAACGGACAGGTGGTCGCCGTCCAGCGGTTCAGCGGTGACAAGATGACGCTCAAACGCGACGTGGCCGGCAAGGAGATCGTCGCCTTGCTCGAGCGTACACACGGACAGATGTTTGACAAGTAAGATATTCTTAATACAGTTTTTGCTCGTTATGGCGATGGGCTCGACCCCTATCACATCACAGGACGACTGTCGAATCACATAAGGCGAAAAGTGGCTGCCTTAACATCTTCACCTTTACTTACTTTTTTGGAAATAAGGATGTGGTGTGTGTGTATAATTAGTAATGAAACATTTTCAGTATGGATTAGCTTTTGGGATTCCTTGTAATAGAACTTTATTTGGAGTAAGAAATAGTTCTTAACATGCAGAAAATATAGCTTCGTATTAGTTCAGAATCAGATTAATACTCCCAGAGATTACCTACTGACTCACAACTTATGAGTCCAGATTATGTTACCTGTTACTATCATCTCGTGTGATAGCGATTGATGATACTACATATTTAGGATGGGAGATTACCAATGTTTTTTGAATATAAGGTATAGTTCTATAGGTTTCTACCATTGAAAATAAGTAATGCATTCAAAGGAAACACATCATCTATCATGATTACATTATGTATTTTTTAGAGCAACAAAGGACCGCGACGCTCGCTTGTCCGAGGTAACAAAGTGGGAAGACTTCACAGCAGCTTTGGAGAAGAAACACATCCTCCTCGCTCCATTCTGCGGCGAGATATCCTGCGAGGACGCAATCAAGAACGACAGCGCGAGGTGAATTTTATAGCATTATGATAAATCATGCAGATGGATACTAAAGCCTATTTCTATGTGAAATATTTTAATATTTGTTTAGTATTGAAGTTAAAGTTTGTGTGCAGTTGCTCTCTGATTTAGTTTATATTAGACTCAGCTGAGTATATTTGGGTTTTTGTGCTCACTATCAGCCCGGATTCTGGAATTTGTAGTCAATATGGCAATAGGCTTGCCCTTATCACATCATGAGATGGAACACATTTGGCGAAAAGTGGGTGAATTGTTTTCGCCTTTGCATACCCCTTCGGGGATAAATGCGTGATGTGTGTGTGAGTGTGTAGACTTAGTTGGGGTCGTAGTTTTACAGTAAAATGATGTGTTAAATGTGACTGTTCCGTACTGTGTTATCAGGACTGCGGACAAATTCAAGCCTCACTGCTTATCTCCTTTTGTTATTTTATACTTTTTTTATTAGAAGTAAACAAGGTTTTGTACCCAATACCTTTCTCATAACCATGATCAAGCAGTCTGTGATTTTAGGTTTTTTTTAAGACTAAATCATTTTTTTTATTTTCAGGAATGAGGATGACCCAACAGTTGACGTGAAAGCTCCAGCCATGGGCGCCAAGTCATTGTGCATACCATTCAAACAGCCACGTGAGCTCTCGGATGCTGACCGTTGCATTCATCCCAAATGCAACAACAAACCCAAATGCATTACGTTGTTCGGAAGGAGCTATTAAAATACATTGAATACTTTCATGTTTTAATAATTATCAATATTAAACAATCTTAATTATTTGATGTTTTATTGACAGAAAAATATACAAAATATACAACTGTATAAAAATTTCATCACTCATCAACCACAATAACCAATTTTAAAATCTATTATGTATGAGATCATGATTTCATGATATTCGAATGTCAAAATGATACAAAATTTCATACATGTAATGTCCAAAATATTACAATAGTTTTATGAAAATACATTAAAATTTCTGTTAGATAAAGAAATTACTTTAGTGCTTAATTCATTTAGCTAATTTCTAAACAGACCAACCACATTTTTTGTTCAATTGTGAAAATTTTGCAAACTGGACAAAGTTTGACAGATTTGTTATGATAAGAATTTATTACTAAAATTGGCGTCTAAGGATCAATTGACATTACACAGACAAAGGATGGACTGTAACTTTCCAATACATAATATTTTATCTCATTTGAAGGATTCCAATAAACTAACCTAACTAAATTTTAATTACAAGAATAAACCAATTAAAATAATTTATTTAATTATAAATAAATATGTAAAACTTTATCCTGATAAATCCATTTTTGTTTAAATCTTGCAATAGTGGTTAAGATTGTGTATAGGAATTAACAAAGATTGGTGTATGTTGGTTGTGTGCGACATAGAGAAAAGAGATATTTATCATTGTCCTTTTCTACATAATAATACATTTTCTAATAGTCCTTGTCACACATTTCTAATAGTCTTTGTCATACTTACACAACTGACCAAATAAAATCTTTATTTTTTAAAATACTTATCCTTTTTTCACACATTCTATATTCAAAATAGAATATATAAATATCTAATCTAATTCTGTGTCCATTGGAGATTCAGTCATGTTCTCAAACTTTTGTAAACTCTCTTCTAGCAATTGTATCCTTTTTTTCTTTGCATTTAACAACTGAACAAATTTACCATACAGTGTTTCTTCCAATGAGGTTTTGATACTTACAAACCTCTCAAGCTCGTTTTTGCATTTTTGTAGATCATTATTTAATTCCTCATTCTTCGACTTGTATTGAGCAATACTACGTCTAAGATCCCCATTTTCTTGCAACAAGAAGTCAATTAAACTGTCTTTTGATTCTTGATTTTCATCCCGATGGACTGGCACAGATCCATATTTAAATAAAGCATTGTTTACTTTCTTTTTCCACGTAAATTTGAAGGAATTTGAATCAATTTCGTTAAATTCATAGATAAAATCCGTGGTCTGTCGCCTTAATGCCTTCTTCACATTTTCGTAATATTGGTCTTCGGTTTCAGCGTCGTCTAAACATATGTGTTCTATAAATTTTTTTGCGAATATGTACGAGTACCGGCCGGACCAGCTGGTGGTCCCATCGAAAACTTTAATATGAAATAAGTCATTCTCGTTTTGTTTCCACAACAATTTTATATACAGAGTTATGGAATCTTTAGTTTCTATCTTTGATATAAAAGTATCATTTGAACTGCTTTTGTTCATTTTGTTTGTTTTAAAGAACTTTGATAGCAACTTACGTTGACCAATATTTATTATTTATCATGATTCACACGTAAAATTTTAAAAAGATTTTCAAATTTTAAATGTCAAATGTTTGTCAAAAATTTACATTTGATTTGATCTGTGTTGCTAGTATCTCTTTTTGGCTAGTACATATTTATAAATCCTTGACTAGGTAAAGAGAATAATACTAGTAAATTCTTCGGCTTAGATACTGCTTCTACGTTTATTTCTAATAACACAACACACAAACATCCAATCATTTTCATACTCTTTCGCATTTCCTAAATTAGTAAGAGTAAGATAAGAGAAGAAGAAAGAATAATAAGATAATTAGGCCTATGTGGTAACAACTAACATGCCGGTAATTTGCTTCCATAGAAAATAATGGAATTTGTTACAGTAGCCTTAACGTTGATGTTATAGGAGCAGAGATGTGCAAAATATATTATAAAGTGTATTTAAATACAAAATGTAAATACTTTTCGTTTTTTTTATTTCAAATACAAAATACAAAATAGTTTTTCATTTTATATTTAAAATACTAAATACGAAATACATATTTCCAAAATACTTTATTAAAATAAAATACCTTTCGTTTTATACTTTATTGTATTTCTGATTTTTTTTATTTAAACATCGATAGTTTGACTATCGATGGTTGACCTCGAAAACTATTCGATATCGATTATACTATCGATTGTATCGCCTTAAGTCAATACTGTCGATAGTATCGACAGTATCGATAGCTCTCAATCAGCGATAATATTGAGAAGAGTGATACTATCGATATTATCGATAATAATACATACAATAGTATCGATAATACCGATAATATTGCAAAAACCATTAGTTTTTACCAAAACATATCAATACTATCGATATTATCGATGGTTTTGTACTGTCGATAACCAATGACTTTTAAGTAGTATTGCTTTCTCGACATATGTGATGTAGTAGGTCAGTTAATGACACTATTATTTAATAAGTTGAACTAAATTCGCGCCTTTCATTTTGTGCTTGTTTTCTGTGAATTTTGTGGTTACATTCCGGCAGTAACGTTCTGTTGCAAAAGTAATATAAAGCAGTCTATAGTTTGAAGTCTCATAAAACTCGAAATGGGTAAGTTCAACAGATATTCAATATTATGTGAAATTCTATTGCCCTCGAGTCTGTTTTGCAATAAAGGAAACATTGGTTAAAAAATGAGCGTGTAATTCATATTTCAAATATTATAATCTGCAGAATTGGGCGCGTAGTGGGGATATCGATTCATCTCTTTCTTTCGCACGCGTCGTAATTTCAGATGAAGTCAAATGTGGATATTTCGTTTCTTTTCTGTTTCTTTTTAATTTAAACGAATTTCAAAGATTTATATCTTGTTAATTTTTTACCGGATTTTAGTAATTCCTTCTGTGTTATAATTTATATAACGTAAATATTTGATAAAAGTAAAGAACAAAAATGAGTCCGGTAACCTATTCTAACAGAATGGTTTGTGAAATGTTCGACTCATTATAGAGTAGCTTTTCCATATATATTATAACTAGCTTTTGCCCGTGGCTCCGCCCGCGTTATAAAGTTTTCGGACTAATGTTTTCCGTTATAAAAATCACGCTATATATTTTCCCGGGAGCCTATGTTCTTCCCAGGGTCTCAAACTCTCTCCATACCAATTTTTATCCTAATACGTTGGGTAGTTTTTGAGTTTAACACGTTCAGGCAGACAGATGCAGCAGGGGGCTTTGTTTTATAATATATTTTTGTAGAACTTTTTAAGAGGGACAATCCTGGCATACATCATTGTTGCATAACTTTAACCGTTTACGTAGCGCACGCAACAGAAGCTTTCAAAACTAATAAATTTTCCCCGTTTTTACAACATGTTTTATTACTGCTCCGCTCCTATTGCTCATAGCGTGATGATATATAGCCTATAGCACTCCACAAACAAAGAGCTATCCAACACAAACATAATTTTTCAGTTCGAACCGATAGTTCCTGAGATTAGCCATTACTGCTCCGTTCCTATTGGTCATAGCGTGATGATATATAGCTTATAGCACTCCACGAACAAAGGGCTATCCAACACAAAGAGAATTTTTCAGTTTGAACCGGTAGTTCCTGAGATTAACGCGTTTAAACAAACAAACAAACTCTTCAGCTTTATATATTAGTATAGATTCTCTTTGGAGTAGCTGACTACTGTTTTCAAATATATTTATAAAAAATGTGTGTCAGCCAAAATCTAACGGAGAAATAATTTTCTAAATTGGCGTAATAATAAGTTATAAAGCTTTAAAATTTGGTGGAAGGGGTATTTGTTAAATAACAGTAATATCAAACTATTACGACACCGAGTTTCCCCGGACATAATGCAGCGAGCTTATGAAAGAGATAGCACCATATTTCAAATAATATGAATAACTAACTGTAACTATATTTTTTTTCGTATTGTTTTCTGTTACATATTAAATAATATATAAAACTAAACATAAGAAACTACCCTATTGTTGATTTTGCCTGTTACATTGAAGTAGAGTGTCAAAATGCTCTGTAACAGAAAAATATAAATTTTATTTTACTTACAGTTACCAGAACACGTCTTTTAACATCTCATAGAGCATGCGGTTTAGATCCTTAGAGACGAGATTTTTAACAGCGTTCAGTTCCGTAGTTACCTATTGAATAAGATCAAACTGCATCTGAAAAGCCCAGAGTGCTCAATAAGGCGAAGCAGTACTTCACATCGGAGCAACAGCTCCAACTGTATAAGGGGCAGGTCCGGCCCTATGTTGAGTACTCCTGTAACCTAATGGGCGGGACCACCCGGTATCAACTTGACTCTTGACTCGGTTCAGAAACGTGCCGTTAGGATCATTGACAATCCCGTGCTTACAAGCGGCCAAACCCCCTAAGACTGAATAGTGACTTTGCCGCCCAGTGTGTGTTTTGCCGCTTATACAAGGGGCGGACTGTTTTTCTGAATAGCTGTTTGGAATGATACCCACAGCAATTTTTACTTAGGTTAAGGAGTTCTTACTAATTGCCTTAAATTCTAATTCATATTTTTTTTTTAAGCGAAACGAAGCAAATCTCCTGACATTTATCAATGGGAAAATCAACTAGAGTTACAAACAAAAATAAAAGAAGAAATACAAAAAAGACTTCAAAAGAAAAGCAAAGTGGAAGATAAAACAGAAATAGCAACCAAAATCGAAAAGACATGTTCAGACTATGCTACATTTAAAAACTGTTTTGAAATTGATCCGCGAAATGAGAGACCTTTTCGCGCCTACTACATGAAGAATTACAATATATTCAACCATGCATGCGGACACGTGTTTATGCGATAATGTTAAATTTTGTTCACAGCATCAGATCAGATCATTCTAGTGAAATAAATTTTACAGAGTCCGAGACAGATAAATAAATTCACATCATGACCGATTATAATGTAAAATCTATCTAGGAGGCTCTATTGAAACAAATATTTTGGTTGATAAATTGTTTTTTAATTATAATTAAGTCAATTATTGTTGTGTTAAGGATCATGTTCATAATATAGATGATTAACAAAGTAAGTTTTCTTATGGAAAACCTTTAATTAAATTGTAATTGAATCTAAGACCTTAATAAAATTATTTGAACAAATCACAGTTAATTTTTATAAATAATAGTTTGTCAATATGTTTGCCACTGAGACGGCTTCGACGGTCTGTAATTATAAGACCAGCTTTCGAAAAAACTCTTTCTGCTGGAGTTGAGCTTCCAGGAATGCACAGAAATTTTATTGCTATGTGTTTTAATTGGTTGTCCTGATGATACCAATACTCTACAGGATATTCAGAAAATGGAATTGTAGGTTTTTCCAAATATTGTCTCATGTCTACTATGATATCCGCAGTAACTGAAGTAGCACCTTTGGGTGCGTTATCAACGAACGAAAGTAATCTCCTAAGCTTAGATTTTTTTGGAGACGGAGAACTGATAACTTCTTCACATACTTCAGGCATGTTTCTATCTAACGAAATTTGGAATCTTTCAGAAGATAAATATGTAGCGTATTCTTTCTTAGTGATTAAAATAGCATTTTCTGCATCAGTATGAGTTTTAAATCCAGCTCTTTTAAAATGAGGATTTAAAAGTGTAGCAATCATACATGGACTTCTGGTTTCATAACATTTAAGTCTCTTTTGAACAGATGTTTTCATAGCTGCAATTACAGTTTTTGCAAAATCAGAATTGCGTTGATTTTCCAATTCGACCATTTGTAGGCAGAGTCCTTATATTAGTGGAATTATCAGAGAAATTGTGACATAATCTTCACCTGATATTCCAACTGTGCAAGTCTCCAATGGTTCCAATAGGAATAAGAATAGGAATAGGAATTTCCTAATTCCTCCACGATCGAATATTCATTTGCAGTAAGATTTTCTGGTGCATTTGGCAGTTCACCTTATACCAATGTCAGCTCCTGTCTTACTTTTAAAATTCTCTTTAACATGTAAAATGCAGAATTCCATCGAGTTTCTACAAATTTTACTAATTTCAATTCAGGTCTATTAATTTCTCTTTGGACAGATCGTAACTTATCTGATGCCAATGTACTATGTTTAAAATGACTACCAATCATACTACATTTTTCTATAAGTTGCTTCAGACCAGGTTCAGCAAGAACTTCTTTAATGACCAAATTTAACAAGTGCGCAAAACATGGTACGTGGCGTATTTTTAAGATATCAGCTACTTTTATCATTGTAGCAGCATTATCCGTCACCAGAGCTACTACTTTATTGCGACATCTCCACTCTTGCAAAACCCCATCCAAAACCTGCAATAGAAGAATTATTAGTTTATTAATGGTTAGTTATAATCAATTCTTATATTTGCGCGGATATTAGACATTGAAATAAAACTATTTTACGAGAAACGTCGATAAAAATCCTTAAAATAGTTTTATTAAGCTATTAGATTTTGCCCGCGGCTCCGCTCGCTAGTGTAAGTGATAAAGGTTTACCGGGCTAAAGTTTTCCGTTATAAAAGTCACGCTATATATTTTACCGGGAGCCTATGTTCTTCCCAGGGTCTCAAACTATCTCCAGATTAAATTTCATCTAAATCCGTCACATAGTTTTTGAGTTTAACGCGTTCAGACAGACAAACCGATGGGGACTTTGATTTATGATATATATTTCTAGAACCTTTTAAGAGGTATAATTCTGTCATACATATTTTGTTCGTAACTTTTACCGTTTACTCAGTGCATGCAATGAAAGCTCTCAAGAAGAATAAATTTCCCGGTATTTGCATTTTTTTTTTACGGATGCTCCGCTCCTATTGGTCATAGCGTAAAGTTATATACCATATAGCCTTCCTTAGACTATAACCTTCCACGAACAAAGGCCTATCCAACACAAAAAGATTTTATCAGTTCCTGAGATTAGCGCGTTCAAAAAAACTCTTCATCTTTATATAATACAGAATAGAATACAGGACTGATAATGAACTTCTCAGGTATGCAAGTTTCCTCACGATGATTTCCTTCACCGTTAAAGCAAGCGATAATTCACAGATAATACACACATCATTTTAGAAAAGTCAGAGGTGTGTGCCCTTGGAATCTGAACCTACGGACATTCATCTTAGCAGTCGGTTCCATACCCAACTAGGCTATTGCTGCTTTCATAATATTATGTATGTAGAAAAGATAAAATGTGCGCACGCACCCTCAGTCAGCTGTTTTGTTAAATAGGTACACAGCGCCACGCGCGCCGCGTGCAATGGCCTCGCTGGGCCGGGCGGCCGGCCCAAAGGCGCGTCCCCAATTCATTAATTTTGAACGCGAAGTTGTTTTTATGAAAAATGAATAGAATAGGATACGGTTTTTATTAGTACTAAAATAAACTTTCTTAACTTTTTTATTTACCATTAATAAAGTATTTACTGTGCTAATCCGTTGTAGGATTTTAAAAAAATGTAGATTTTATTAGTTGTTAACAGTTAGTTGCTAACTTTGAAGGAATATCATAATTTTCCAAAACTCGTAAATGTGACCAAATACTATACCACATATTTATAAAACTTGGGTGCACTAAGCAATAAAAACTTTTCATTTGTGACGAAACAGGGATTCTTATTTAGTAAACGCCTAAACTTACAGCAAATGATGCGTTACTAGCTACTTCACGACGCAAATAAATTTAATTAAAATTACCGATCCAAATTTTATAGGTCTAGATAATTTTATTGGCGACGCGTGCGACTCGCAAGTACCTATTTTTGGCCCCTGGGCCTGACGGGTGGCGCAGCGCTGCCCCGCACTGGCTACTATACGTAAATTGCGATAACTACGCAATGGATCGCATACATTGCTCAAGAATTATGAAATTGCTACTTATGCACACATATTCGGTACCTACACACGGACGTCTTTATTTTAATATGGACATAAAATACTACTTCACTTTAAAAATTTCGATAGGCTGTCTTTTAGATGCTGTAATTTATATAAACTTACCGAGGCAATGTTATCTGCATTGTGATGTCCTTCTACTACAACAGCTGCTAGAAGAGCACAATGCAAGCTTTGCTTTAAAATAAAATGAGCGGTTATTGCACATATGCCCTGATTATTGGGTGAAGTCCACATATCTGTTGTTACTGCAATGTCTTTTATATTTTTCAGGAGATCAAATAACTTTAATTTAAGCTTTGTGTATAGGTTAGGAAGTAGGCTATTCGAAATTATACTTCTAGATGGTAATTGATACCTAGAATCCAAGGCTTTTACAAACTCCTTAATTCCCTCGTTCTCGGCCAATCGGAGGGGTTGCATATCTTGAGCTATCATTTTCACAAACAAGGAATCTAAATATTTTTTTGTAGGGGAATCTATATCTATACTATTATATAAGGTCAGTCGGGGTAAGTGCGCCATAAAATTATCATAGCTGGATTCAATGCAAAATAATTTCTTTTTGTGCTGACTTAAGAATGTAATTTTATTAATTTAAGAATATTTGGTATTTTGTGATAACGACCTATAGCTATTCAAGGAAATCAGACAATAATTTAATAATATTTTGCTCAAAGTAAAAAAAGATGGTAGTAGGCGCACTTGCCTCCGGAAATGGGGTAAGTGCGCCTGTGTAAAAAAAAACGTCAATATGAAATATTGTAAAGAAAACACTCATTTTAGTCCATAGAAAAATAAGTTTTACCCGCATTGCTCTTGGATAATTTTTTTATAACTCAATATTATAACAAACTATGGCTGTCAAATCAAATTCGGGGCAAGTGCGCCATATATTTGTAAATCAGGGCTTCAAAACATTTTACCCATTTTTATTTTGCTATATTTAGGTATTAATATTAGAGTTTTATGCGCGGATATGTTGTTATAAAGAAATGGTAGCTTTAATACGAAATCCATTTTATTTCTAAAAACTAAATAACATACAATTATGTAGGAATTAACATTTTTGAATGCGTTATAACTCAAAAACTTAGGATTTGGCCTTATAACATTTCTCATTTCTTCTTTTGTAAAAACGAACCATTTAAAACAAACAAATATCTGACGAATCAACTAATACACCTTTTTATTTAAGTCGGCTCAAAACAAAATACCTTGAGTACAAAAATGTAGCTGTTACATTTTAATAATAATAAGTCATATTAGTAAAACTTATTCTCAAAAAAGGTTGGTAATATATGGTTTAGGGGTAAGTGCGCCATACGACTATTAACTGTGGCGCACTTGCCCTACTCGACAATTTTGAGGTGGATTTTTTCGCATTGCTAAAAAAAACTTTTTTTTAGTATATATAGATAAAATTTGGGCAGGAAGTTAAAATAAAAAGTTTAAACTATGTACTCACCTTACTGGTTTACAGAAATATGTTAATTATCTTGAAATATTTGATGTTATCTTTCACGGGGTCATCTCTGTTTACAGGTCTAAATGACACTTAAAATAAAATGGCGAATAAATCGTATTAAAATGAACAGATCCATTTGTGTTTTTAGTGGAACTGCATTTCAGTTAGTAGCATAGATATAAGATTGCGGTAATTGTATAACATCAATAGTTTTCGATTTTTTTAGGGCAGGTGCACTTACCCCGTCGGCGCACTTGCCCCACCTGACCTTAAAGCTGAAGAGTTTGTTTGTTTGTTTGAACGCGCTAATCTCAGAAACTACCAGTCCAAATCGAAAAATTCTTTTTGCGTTGGATAGCCCTTTGTTCGTGGAGTGCTATAGGCTATATCATCACGCTATACCCAATAGGAGCGGAGCAGTAATGGCTAATCTCAGGAACTACCGGTTCAAACTGAAAAATTATTTTTGTGTTGGATAGCTCTTTATTAGTGTAGTGTTATAGGCTATATATCATCACGCTATGACCAATAGGAGCGGAGCAGTAATGGCTAATCTCAGGAACTACCGGTTCAAACTGAAAAAATATTTTTGTGTTGGATAGTTCTTTGTTCGTGGAGTACTATGGGGTATATATCATCACGCTATGACCAATAGGAGCGGAGCAGTAATGGCTAATCTCAGGAACTATCAGATCGAACTGAATAAAATATTTTTGTGTTGGATAGCACTTTGTTCCTGGAGTGCTATAGGCTATATATCATCACGCTATGACTAATAGGAGCGGAGCAGTAATGGCTAATCTCAGGAACTACCGTGTTTGAACTGAAAAAATCTTTTTGTGTTGGATAGCCCTTTGTTCCTGGAGTGCTATAGGCTATATATCATGACGCAATGACCAATCGGAGCGGAGCAGTAATGAAACATGTTGCAAAAACGGGGAAAAATTATTAGTTTTGAGAGCTTCCGTTGCGTGCGCTGCGTAAACGATTAAAGTTATGCAACAATGATATATATCGGGATTATTCCTCTTAAAAAGTTCTAAAAAATATATTATAAAACAAAGTCCCCCGCTGCATCTGTCTGCCTGAACGTGTTAAACTCAAAAACTACCCAACATATTAAGATGAAATTTGGTATGGAGACAGTTTGAGAGGCTCCCGGGAAACTACTACTTTTATAACGGAAAACTTTAGCCTGAAAAACTTTATAACGCGGGCGGAGCCGCGGGCAAAAGCTAGTTATTATATAAAGCTGAAGAGTTTGTTTGTTTGTTTGTTTGAACGCGCTAATCTCAGGAACTACCGATCCAAACTGAAAAATTATTTTTGCGTTGGATAGCCCTTTGTTCGTAGAGTGCTATAGGCTATATATTATCACGCTATACTCAATAGGAGCAGAGCAGTAATGGCCAATCTCAGGAACTACCGGTCCAAACTGAAAAAATCTTTTTGCGTTGGATAGCCCTTTGTTCGTGGAGCGCTATAGGCTATATATCATCACGCTATACCCAATAGGAGCGGAGCAGTAAAAGCTTATCTCAGGAACTACCGGTCCAAATTGAAAAAATATTTTTGCGTTGGATAGCCCTTTATTCGTGGAGTGCTATAGGCTATATATCCTTACGCTATACCCAATAGGAGCGGAGCAGTAATGGCTAATTTCAGGAACTACTGATTCGAACTGAAAAATTCTTTTTGCGTTGGAGAGCCCTTTATTCGTGGAGTGCTATAGGCTATATATCATCACGCTATACCCAATAGGAGCCGAGCAGTAATGGATAATCTCAGGAACTACTGATTCGAACTGAAAAAATATTTTTGTGTTGAATAGCCCTTTGTATGTGGAGTGCTCTAAGTTATATATCATCACGCTATGACCAATAGGAGCGGAGCAGTAATGAAACATGTTGCAAAAACGGGGACAATTTATTAGTTTTGAGAGCGTCCGTTGCGTAAACGGTTAAAGTTATGCAACAATGATGTATGACGGGATTGTTCCTCTTAAAAAGTTCTAAAAAATATATTATAAAACAAAGTCCCCCGCTGCATCCGTCTGCCTAAACGTGTTAAACGGAAAAACTACCCAACGTATTAAGATTAAATTTGGTATGGAGACAGTTTGAGACCCTGGGAAGAACATAGGCTTCCGGGAAACTACTACTTTTATAACGGAAAACTTTAGCCTGGAAAACTTTAAAACGCGGGCGGAGCCGCGGGCAAAAGCTAGTTTACCTTATAAAACGATTGTACAATATTGTTTCTTTGGTTTTCTTCATTTTCATTTTCTTCTACCTTTTTCTCTGATGAACAAGATGGTAGTAAATGTTCTGCGTGTTTACGCATCATATGATCTTTCATATTGGATGTATTATTACTGTATTTAAATTCTTTCATGCAAATTTTGCATATAACGAACCTTTCGTTTTTCTTTTCGAAATACGACCACATAGTGGATTTTCGTTTATTCGTAGCATTTTCGGCGCTCTTATCCTTGCTCGTTAAACTATAATCAGCCATGGTAATTATTTAAACTTTTAAAATATTTTAATACTATTTATTATCGTTCTATATATCTACATTATCACCCAGAACTTAATACAAAGAGAATTATAATATATACTTTAAACTTAATATTATATGACAACTGCGTTACTTGGCCTATGACATAGGTTCTCTTGAGAAAGCAATACTATCGAAAAATGACTGGCTATCGATACTACAAAACCATCGATACTATCGATAGTATCGATAGGTTTTGGTTAAAACTAATGGTTTTCGCAATACTATCGATACTATTTAATGCATTACTATCAATAGTATCGATATTATCGCTGTTATCAATAGTATTGCACAAGGAGAGCTATCAATACTATCGATAGTATCGACAGTATTGACACGTGACAATATTATCGATAGACTATCGATACTATTGATTTTACCTTGACTATCGATAGATAATCGATTGTCTATCGATATCAGACTATCGATATGCAACACTAGCCTCTCGTATGTCCTACTCAACATTAATAAAAAGTTTATCTATACACCTACATAAAGTTTTTGCTCAATCCTTACGGATTCGCCGACATTACAGACCATTATCTATTTAAAGTGTGTGGTAAAGACGACTCTAACAAGAAAATGACTTGTTTTGATGGCTCTGCGACTGGCGATGGTAATTTAACTGGAGGCGGCGAAGGTGGTGCAGTAGGCGACGCACAAGATCCGAAGCAAATAACTCTGCTCAACAGGAAGACTTGTTACTTATACAAGAAGTACACTTACACCTTAGACTTCAGGAGACACAACTACGCACGATGGAAATGCACCGAGAAAGCAACTTGTTCGGCTTATATCGACATAAAGACAGATGGGAAGCTGTTGAAAGACAAAGGATATCATACTCATGCGCATCCCAAATTCGTCATAGCACCCGATGGAAGATATGTCAACTATACCTATTTGTGATTCAGAAGTGGCGTAATGTGTCAGAAGCTGATTCAGAGCGTAATTGTTTGTCACAAACGATTAATAGTATATGGTAGAAATTATATTTAACTAGCAAACCCGGCGAACTCCGTTTCGTCACCAGATGGCTTCATTTTTTGTAACATTTTGTTTGGGGATTAAAAGATGAAGAAAAATTTTTTTTTTGTTTTATATTTGAAAAGGAGAAATTTTATTTCATGTCACAACAGTAATGAATTCATTTCGATTAAAAAAATGTAGTGTAATTTAGTTGAACTTCTCTAAGTAATCGAAGCGTTATACGTGTCCGCAAATTTTATTAGGAAACTGTTAGGAAACGAATAACTTTAACCTCAATTTCACAATTTCACAGTGAACACAATACCGGTTTTAAGTTAGCGTTTGAAAGAACGTGCGCATAATAAATGCGCATAACAATTGTTAAAGAAAGCAGTACCTGTTGTGACAAACAACCAGTTGTGTTTGATCTATATTTGTATGTTGCACTATTCCTTGCTAAAAATTTAAGTTACAGTTTAAGATATTTACTTAATACATGATAAACGGAATAAGATAGCGTAGTCAGCAATTATTTGGTTGGTTTTATTTTATTTTATTATTATGCTCTTTGATCGAGAAACATAACTATGTTTCTCGATCAAAGAGATAATAATTATTTGCAATAACAACAATATGATTATGTATCTATTTCCGTGCATGCAAAGGTTGCTCGAAATATAAGACCGCCAATTGTAAAAATATATCTTACATTTCATCTTTATGTTGTTTATTCTAATTTTATTCATAACAATATATTACAGTAATATTACTATTAGGTGAAGTATAATAATCATTACTATTTTACTTATTGGGAATATTGTTGTAAACAGTTATCTTTTACTCGCATTAATTAAACATGTGTTTTATGCATTTCTTCTCAAAATGTAATGAACGAATATATGTATTTGGTGTAGGATTCCAATCACGTCGCCCAATATTCTCAATTCATTTTGCCTTGGTTTATTAAATTTTTTGGTAATCTAAAAAAATATTCTAATTTCACTTAGTTTGTCGTTCTGGATAATACAATATTGATGTGTGCTCTAATATTCTTTCAAAGACAAAACCGTAACTGTTAAACGGGCATCTGTTAAAATATCAATATCAATAATTTCTAAACAAATCTACCCATACCTAAGCTTGTGTGTAAACAAACATAATGATTTTAATGGATATAAATCATGTCTAAAAGGGTTCAAAGCTTATCAAACAAGATCCACGTATAATTTTAATTGATAAAAACACATCCAAAAAGTAAATATACAAAGATATTTACTAATTTTCGGTAAAAACAGTTACTAACCTATGAAAAGATATTATATATATGTTTTTTTTCGTCGTGGGTAGTTGTAAAGAAGAGTCACATTTGGTTTTGCTCTACTTTTAATTTAAATAGTATATAAATAGTAGTATATAAATTAGTAAAAGACAGTATTTTTCAGTATTTTATGTCTACTACTATTGACTAAACTGTCTACCTGCCGGGTTTAGTGTGTATTTCTCCTACATTATCCTTAACTTGCTACACTTCACTCATTACACCATCACATCACAATGGAATCTGGATTGAGGTCGACTATTGAAGAACTGAAGCAAGAATTCCAAACGAGAATGGCCTCTTTTGAATGCGACCTGCAGAAGGCTTCAAATTCTTCAACTGGTACTTCGGGGATAGCAGCGGAGTTTGCCTCATTTCGGTTGTTCGTTACCCAGACTCTCAACCTGCTGCAACAGCAAATTGAGACGTTATCTCGCGGCGTGGACACCATGGAGATGCAGAGACGTAGAAAAATCCTGCTCATTCATGGCGCTGACGAAGCGCAAAACTAGAACACTGCTCGAGTTATTGCAGACATAGTGGTTCAGCGGCAGCGGATCACTGACTTCACGGTTGGTGATATACAACGCTGCCAGAGGCTGGGTCGTCCTTCTCCACAGAAGTCTAGGCCGATTCTGGTGAAGCTGCAGGACGCCGTGGTTCGTGACAACCTTTGGCATAATAAAACTAAGCTCAAGGGTTCTGGTATTACATTATCAGAGTTCCTAACAAAGGCTCGACACGACATCTTCCTGGCGGCACGCGAAAAATTCGGCGTCACCAAGTGTTGGACAAGCCAGGGCAACGTATTTGTCTTAAACTCCAGTGGTCGTCATCGAGTTGTATCGCTGTCAGACGTCGGTCGGATTCCTGTGGACGCTGCTAAACCCGCGGCTGTGATGAAAACTTCGGTCGCGCCGAAAACTCGCCGCGCTGTAGCTACTAAGAAGTAATATGTGTCCTACCCCTGGATTCGTTATTTCAAGTCAGGTATCACTTCACTATGGTTCATTTTATTTACTTTTACTGATACTTATTACCTACCCTTCCATTCTTTTGTTTTTCACTTTTAATGTATCTGTCACAATGACTAAATATAAAGAGGACAGGCCTCAAAAGTTAGCTATATGAATAAGTTATATTTATGTTAGGGAAATCGACGCAGAATTGTCAATATATATGTCTATCTCTTTTACTCAAAGCTTATTTGGAACGCAACAAAAAGACAAAAATAATTGCTTTCTTCGCATATGGCACTATTTCGTTTACTTCAACACACTGGGACCGCCTTGCGGCCGAAACGCCATTTTTACGAAACCTAGTCAGCAAGTACATGTAGTGTCAGACGATGTAAACAAATCTTCATAAATATTGAATTTAAAGTAATATAATCATATTCTCAATTGTTTAGTTTGTTTATTAGTGTATTTGTTAAGTTTCGAAAGTGACTCAGTGTTGTGTGAAAGGATGCAAATCGAATTCACGCAAGAAAGACCCCGAAATATCTTTTCATAGGTTAGTAACTGTTTTACCGAAAATTAGCAAATATCTTTGTATATTTACTTTTGGATTTGTTTTTATCAATTAAAATGATATGTGGATCTGGTTTGTTAAGCTTTGGACCCTTTTAGGCGTGATTTATACACATTAAAATCATTATGTTTGTTTACACACGAGCTTAGGGATGGGTGGGTGGATTTGTTTAGAAATTATTGATATCGATATTTTAACAGACGCCCGTTTATCAATTACGGTTCTGTCTTTGAAAGAATGTTAGAGCACACATCAATATTGTATTATTCAGAACGACAAACTAAGTGAAATTAGAATATTTTTTAAGATACCCTAAAAATTTAAAAACCAAGGCAAAATGAATTGAGAATATTGAGCGACGTGATTGGAATCCTACACCAAATACATATTTCTTTACATTTTGAGAAGATAGGCATAAACCACACGTTTAATTAACGCGAGTAAAGATAACTGTTTTCCAACAATATTCCCGATAAGTAAAATAGTAATGATTATTATACTTCACCTAATAGTAATATTACTTTAATATATTGCTATGAATAAAATTAGAATTGTTACATAAAAGAATAGATAAACATAAAAGAAACAACATAAAGATGAAATGTAAGATATATTTTTTACAATTGGCGGTCTTATGTTTCGAACAACCTTTGCATGCACGGAAATAGATACATAATCATATTGTTGTTATTGCAAATAATTATTATAATTGATTATCTTAACCACCATTTTTACGGTCATTGATTTTAGTTTGCTGAACCATAGTTATGTTTCTCGATCAAAGAGCATAATAATAAAATAAAATAAAACCAACCAAATAATTGCTGGCTACGCTATCTTATTCCATTTATCATGTATTAAATAAATATCTTAATCTGTAACTTAAATTTTTAGCAAGGAATAGTGCAACATACAAATATAGATCAAACACAACTGGATGTTTGTCACAACAGGTACTGCTTTGTTTAACAATTGTTACTTATAAATCACTTTCAGTTTGTTTGTTTACATTATGGTTTGTTATATTTATATTATGGTAGTTCCTAACCCCTTTCGTATTTGATCTTTTTGGGGCTTGTTTGTCTCTCTTAATTCTTCGATGTCGATACAAAATTTTCGGTACTAGCATATCACTATTGTAAGGGGCGGAGTCGGCGCCATTTTGTTCAGGAAATGTGCCGCATGTCACGTGACCATATTACCCATCCTCTATACTTCTTTTATCATTGATCTGTCAATAATTTCACCTGACACCTGACATGTGAATCTTGTTCCGTGTACTGCAACGTTTAGCTTTTTAACATTTTTCTTTTTTTATTTTTTTTTCTTCCCTTTCTCTCTTTATGTTATTTATGATTTCCCTGGACACACATTACTACTAAACTCTTTTAATTATTTTTGTTTTTAGTTTTCTATGACACTAAACAACCGGCAGATGGATATAACATCTAATTTTGTGGAAAATATATATCTATATATATAAAAATGAATTGCTGTTCGTTAGTCTCGCTAAAACTCGAGAACGGCTGAACGGATTTATCTTATCTTGGTCTTGAATTATTCGTGGAGGTCTAGGGAAGGTTTAAAAGGTGAGAAAAATTCGAATAATTGCCGGGAAAATCCTCAAAACAGCATTTTTCTATTTCCCATACAAACGTTTTCTAACTAATACGTAGAGTCAATTTGAGCTTTATTGCTATTGTATAAAGTTCACTGTTGTCTAAGCAATGTAGGTGTGTTCCTAACATCAAAGCAGTGTGCGTTGGAGCACAGAATATAATAATGTAATGTCGCGTTCTGAAACTCAACAAAAGTGATATCGCGGACCCGACTAAATTGAACAGTCACAAAATTTAATATATCATTAGTTATTTGGTTGGCTTCACGATATTATTTCTTTTGTTTTACTTTAAAATGCATGTTTTCGTTATGGACAATTTTTGAGCTACTTTTGCATATCTATACTTATAATAAATCTGTAGAGAGGTCAATTCTGTACATGAAATATATTTCCAAAATAACTGGGGTGATTAGGGATCGATACTGATGCCAAAATGCGATTAGTAAATTTTTGTCTGTCTGTCTGTATAACCGTTATAGAAACAAAAACTACTCGACGGATTTTAACTTAACTTGGTACAATTATTTTTCATACTCCTGAGCTGGTTATAGTATACTTTTCATCACGCTACAATTAATAGGAGCATAGCAGTGATGGAAAATGTTGGGAAAACGGGAGAAGTTACTCCATTTTTAAGCTTCCCTCATTTCGTGTGCAACCTTAATGGTTAAAAGTTCCTTCGATTTCACCAGGATCCCATCATCAGACCCTGACCGGACAATCGGACCACCTGCATACCACCATAAATTAAAAAAACATCCCGACAAATTGAGCACCTTCTCCATTTTTGAAACCCGAAATCCACGCGGGCGAAGCTAGTGTATATATATATATATATATATATATATAATAATTATATTTCTCTTAGATATTATTAACACAGTACTTTATTACTATACTATCTTTATTTATATACTTTAAGTAAATATATTATTTTATATCACAATATTTATTTGCTAATCAATGTCTACCAGTGATCTGAATAGCGATAGTGAGGATTTTGTTTCTATAAGTAGTAATCACAGCTTTTATAGTACCCCACAACTTTCTGAGTCTCTTTCTTCTCTGTTCTCAGGTGTTTCTGGGCACTTTAATGTAGTCCACATTAACGCGCAGAGCATTCCGGCACATTTTCCCGATATGCTGGCCTCGTTTGACTGTACGCATCTACATGCCATCCTTATTTCAGAATCTTGGTTAAAACCCTGTCTACCTTCCTCTTCTTACTCTCTTCCCGGTTTCCACCTTATTAGAAATGATCGGGTGATGGGCGGTGGCGGTGGTGTTGCTATATACCTTCGCTCACATATTCCTTACATGGTTGTCAGCACATCGCCGCAGCCGCCTCCATCTAATGCTGGTGAGCACCTATTTCTAGAAATAGAAATTTCACATGCCAAGGTTTTACTTGGTGTATATTACTGTCCTTCCATCCGTATTAATTACTTTTCTTCCCTGGAAATCATCCTTGAAAACCTAGTTCCTTCGTACAGTCAAACCGTAATCATGGGTGACTTCAACACCTGCCTTCTCAAAAATGACCTCCATTCGTTCTCTCTCAAGTCCACTATTGAATCCTGCAATCTTTCTATCCTCCCACTTTCTGCCACTCACCACTTTCCCAACTGTTCCCCTTCTCTCCTAGATCTCATTTTTCTTTCCTCCGCAAATCTTGTGAGTAAGCACATGGCCAACTTTCCGCTGATTCCTTCTCATACCATGACTTACTTTTTCTATTTCTCCGTATCCGTCCACCTAAAACTTCATCCAAAACCCTATAATTGCGTAATTTTCGTGCCATGAATATTGATAACCTTCGCAAGGATGCTGCTGAAATCTGCTGGAGTTTGCTTTTCAAGACAGACAATGTTGACGATAAGGTTAACATTTTTAATAATAGTTTAAGACAACTCTACGACACGCATGCACCAATTAGGCCTGTTAGAGTGAAACACCTACCGGCACCATGGCTGACAGATGACATCAAATCTCTGCTCATAAAGAAAGCTGCGGCCAAGTCCAAATTTAAGCGCCGACCCAATGACAAAAATTGGGACAATTATGTGACTATCCGCAATCATTGTAGCAAGGTGTGTAGGTATGCACAACGCCGACACGTTCACACATCAGTTGACAACGGAGATCCAGTCAGAGTCTGGAAATTTCTTAAAACACTGGGAGTTGGTAAATCTTGTCAAGACTCTTTTCCTAATAATATAGACATTAATTCCCTTACTCAACATTTCTCATCTCCATCCGACTTTAATAGGACGATTAAAGATAATACTATAAAGCTTCTTTCTAACTGTCAAGCTCCCGACTGTTCCCCGTTAGTCTTCAAACCTTTTGCTGCTTGTGATGTTAAGAAGGGTATTATGTCGATCACCTCTAATGCTGTTGGAAGCGACTGTATTGGACGTAACATGATTCTTCCCATCCTTGACGAAGTCCTTCCTATAATCTGTCACATCCTTAACCATTCCGTCGCTAATGGAATTTTTCCTACTGCCTGGAAGGATGCCCAAATTATCCCTCTGCCTAAAAAATCCAATCCTTCTACCTACTCCGACTTTCGTCCTATATCTATGTTACCTTTCCTCTCTAAAGTTCTTGAACGTTTAATCCATTTCCAACTCACTGAATTCCTCTTCACTAATCGACTTTTCAATCTGTTTCAATCCGGTTTCCGCACCGGTCATAGTACCACTACCTCTCTAATTCATGTTACGGAAAATATCAGGTCTGGCATGGAGGAAGGGAAGCTAACTGTATTAGCTTTACTTGACTTCAGTAACGCTTTCAACACTGTTGATTTTGACGTTTTACTCTACACTCTGCGATCCCTTAACATATCTCCAACAGCAATTGAGTGGTTTCACAGTTACCTGTTTGGACGTCGGCAACGTATTTGTATTGAGGATAAATATTCTTCTTATTGCTCAACTACTGCCGGCGTGCCTCAGGGCGGCGTTCTATCTCCTCTTCTCTGCACAGTTTTTATTAACTCGATCTCGTATCAGCTTCGCTCATCCTATCACCTGTATGCTGATGATCTTCAGATTTATTGTCAAGCACCGCTGGAAAATCTGTCTGGTGCATCTGACATCATATGTGCAATCTGCATCATATTTGTACTTGGAGTAAGGCTCATGGTCTTAAAGTAAACCCAAGCAAAACACAGGTAATTGTCATTGGCAGCCCTAGATTGATAACCAGGGTAGATTGGTCGCAAATTCCCCAAGTGATTTGTGACAATTCTACTATCCCATACAGTGACTGTGTAAAAAATCTTGGGTTATACTTAGACAAATCACTCACATGGGGACCTCAGCTTCAACATGTCAGTCAAAAGCTCTTTGCGTCAGCGGGATCCTTGCGAAGGTTACGTAACTTCTTACCCATTGCTACCAAGGTTTCACTGGTACAATCCCTTCTCCTTCCCATCCTTGATTATGCTGATGCCAGTTATACCAATATTACTGAAGAACAACTTAATAAGCTTGAGCGCCTCCAGATTTTTGTATCAGATTTATATTTGGACTGCGCAAATATGATCACGTGTCTGAGTTTCGCACTAAGCTCAAGTGGTTGCCTATTCGACTTCGCCGGAATGCCCACATCCTTTCCCTCCTCTATAGTATTTTGTTCAATCCTGTTACTCCTTCTTACCTTAAATCTAGATTCCTTTTTCTTCACGACTCACACGATAAGTTGCTCAGATCATCGGAGAACTTGAAATTGAAGATGCCTGTGCATGCTACTGTATTTATGGAGAAATCCTTCACTGTTGTCGCTGTCAGGCTATGGAATGCCTTGCCAGTAGCAATAAGACGCGCTGTCACTATAAATTTTTAAAAGGAGGGTAAAAGAGCATTTCCTTACCCTCTAAAATCTAATCGTACGGCATTGACTAGCACTTGTTACTTATCTATTTGTATAATTCATATTATATATATGTATGTATGTATGTATATATGTGTGTATGTATATGTTGTCTATAAATTATTTGTGTTAGCGCATATGTATATTTATGTAGTATATTCTATATATTATCGTATCTAATTTTTCATATTACTATTATTATTGCTATGTTGTATCTTTCCTGCGGGAAATCACGGCATAAAGACCGGTCCTTTTGGAAGGCTTGCGTGGGGACATGGATCCAACACGTAGAGGCCCCTTTAAGATACATTACTCTAGTTGGGGTTTATACACCTTGCGAGTACTCTCTCTGTCTGTACTTATGGAGGAAATATAGCCAAAGACAGCGCTTGCAAGGTGCAGGGACTATTGCAGAAAAGATGGGAATTATTCTGGGTCTATGGATGGGATCTAGCTGGACTGGTTGCTGGGCTATTGATTGAGACAACGGGACGCCTGCCAAGTAAAATGTCTCAATCTTAAGTATCAAGGCAGACGGTGACTTGCCCCCCACTAGATGGGCATCCCATAAGTGGCGTAAGCCAAGGACGCAACACCGGTGTGGGTGGCTTAAGGGTGTCGAGAGGTGTGCACCGATTTCACCATCGCGGGTCGCTATTGCGTCCCGGAGCGGGTTTCTTCGCTATTACGCAGATTGAGCACTTCCACCCTGGAGCTGAGGTTCTTAGCTCTTGCGACTTCCACCCCTAGCCGGCCAGTTAAGGCAAGCCAAGGGTCAGGGGGTCTCATTTAGCCCCCACGGAATCAGGGAACGCGGTGTCGCCACTCACCGTCGGCTCGCCACAAAGCCGCCCCTGCGGGCTTATTGCTATTATTATTATATTTTTTTCTTTTTACGTACGCCCTAAACTGCCCTTTCGACTATTTTTATCATCTCCATCCAATGGTTGTCTGGTAGAGATCGCCTCGAGCGATAAGGCCGCCATTTGTACCACCAATGTATTCTTTTCCACCGTCTGTATGCAAATTTGTCTTCTTTTTGTTTTCTTTTTACATTTTTGGTGTACAAAAAAGTTTTAAATAAATAAATAAAATAAAAGATATTTCGGGGTCTTTCTTGCGTGAATTCAATTTGCATCCTTTTACACAACACTGAGTCATTTTCGAAACTTAACAAATACACTAATAAACACACTGAACAATTGAGAATATGATTATATTACTTTAAATTCAATATTTATGAAGATTTGTTTACATCGTCTGACACTACATGTACTTGCTGACTGGGCTGCAATAAATGGCGTTTCTGCCGCAAGGCGGTCCCAGTGTGTTGAAGTCAACGAAATAGTGCCATATTCGAAGAAAGCAATTATTATTGTCTTTTTTTGTTGCGTTCCAAATAAGCTTTAAGTAAAAGAGATAGACATATATATTGAAAATTCTGCGTCGATTTCCCTAACATAAATATAACTTATTCATATAGCTAACTTTTGAGGCCTGTCCTCTTTATATTTAGTCATTGGAGCAAAGTCTCAGAACAAGAACAAGCAAGCAGAGTACAATGAGTAGCTGTCAAACAATGTATCACACACCGGCGCCATCTACTTAAAATGAAACGTACTTATTTTCGTGAGGGATACTCACACACCACGTACTGGCGCCGTTGCAGTACATGCTATGTATCAGAGATGGCGCTGTATGTGAAAAATGATTTACACTGTTTCCCTGCTTTTCTCTTGAAATTTTTCCAAAATTTTCTTTGCTATAAACCTCACGGAGCCCGAGACCTTTCCAACGAATGCAAAACCGTGGAAATCGGTTCGTGCGTTCTGGAGTTATAGCGTCAGGAAGGAAAACCCGACTTATTTTTATATATAAGACTAGATGACCCGGTGAACTTCGTATCACCTACATACATTTATTATTATTATTATTCATCGTGGAACGCAATTTTGCCATACAATACGTATGTTATCATTATCTGTCTCTCGCTAGTCGAGAGTACGGTTTGCACGTGAAGTAGCTCGTCGTACATTTGATTAACTTCGACTATCTAAGTCATCTTCTCCGTGGCATTTTGCGACAATAACGATAAATAAAGTTCTCACGCACTGACAAATTGATGATAGATTTTAATTATAGTCTTGAAATTTCTTTATTTATTTTCTATTTTTAAGAACCCACTGACACTTTTACACTTTATTTATTTCTGAAATGTTTTGTATTTGAATAAAATAAACCAAAGAAATCGGACCTCATATTACAACTATGAAACAGACTTATTTCTGAATACATCTATATATATGTTACAGTTCTTTATTTCGAGAAAGAGAAAAGACATGAAATGTTTGACAGGTAGGAACATTTTGTATTGAAAACTTATATTGTCGTTTTTAGTATTTTCCGTTATTTATTATTTATGTTCGTCACCGTTTAATCCATCCCTGGACTTCCACAAATAATTCAAAACCAAAATTAGCCAAATCGGTTCAGCCGTTCTCGAGTTTTAGCGAGACTAACGAACAGCAATTGATTTTTATATATATAGATTATCTTATAAAGTAGCTTTTCAAAACACGCGTCGTTTTTAAAAGCGCGGCTTTTAAAAGGTATATTTTTTAAAGATAACTAACTCTTCTTGTATTCTAAAGATTTGATGATTGTGACGTCTCTAAAAATATTTTATGGTGTGGAAGCTGGAGCGGCTTTTATGATTTATATACTGTCATGCAAAATTTAAAATAAACAACATTTAAAATAAGACGAATGTCCGAGGTTAAAATCCCAAGGGCACACATCTGTGACATTTCTAAAAAAATAAATTTATGTGTGTATTCTTTGTGAATTATTAACGCTTGCTTTAACGGTGAAGGAAAACATCGTGAGGAAACCTGCATACCTGAGAAGTTCTCTATAGGAATTTCGAGGGTGTGTTAAGTCTACCAACCCGCACAAAGCCAGCATGGTGCACAAAGGCCTAATCCCTCTCAGTAGTAGAGGAGGCCCGTGCCCAACAGTGGGCAATATATAATATAGGGCTGATATTATTATATTGTATCTTTCCTGCGGGAAATCACGGGGTAAAGGCCGGTCCTTTTGGAAGGCTTGCGTGGGGACATGGATCCAACACGTAGAGGCCCCTTTAAGATACATTACTCTAGTTGGGGTTTATACACCTTGCGAGCATTCTCTCTGTCTGTACTTATGGAGGAAATACAGCCAAAGACAGTGCTTGCAAGGTGCAGGGACTATTGCAGAAAAGATGGGAATTATACTGGGTCTATGGATGGGATCTAGCTGGACTGGTTGCTGGGCTATTGATTGAGACAACGGGACGCCTGCCAAGTAAAATGTCTCAATCTTATGTATTCAAGGCAGACGGTGACCCCCCCACTAGATGGGCATCCCATAAGTGGCGTAAGCCAAGAACGCAACACCGGTGTGGGTGGCTTAAGGGTGTCGAGAGGTGTGCACCGATTTCACCATCGCGGGTCGCTATCGCGTCCCGGAGCGGGTTTCCTCGCTATTACGCAGATTGAGCACTTCCACCCTGGAGCTGAGGTTCTTAGCTCTTGCGACTTCCACCCTAGCCGGCCAGTTAAGGCAAGCCAAGGGTCAGGGGTCTCATTTAGCCCCCACGGAATCAGGGAACGCGGTGTCGCCACTCACCGTCGGCTCGCCACAAAGCCGCCCCTGCGGGCATATAGGGCTGATATTATTATAATATTATTATTATCTATTTAAAAGTTTAAGCTATAAACTTATCTGGGATAAAATTAGAAAGCAATTTACTTATATTATTATATTCTACCTTATCTTGAGAAAGTAATGGACAAACGGGAATCATAAATTTAGATTATGAATTATGGTGATTGTTGTTTTTATATTACGAGAAGAAACAAAAATTCATATCAGGATTAAAATATTATTTTATATAACCAAAATTAATCTTGATCTTAATTATTATATTTGTAATAATATTTAGATATCATTGCAGTCAATCTTTTCACTCTCTTCTAAAGTTTCTACTTTTGATTTTTTAATAGATATTAGATTTAGGAACTTATCACAAAGTGATTTTTCCATTTCAATCTTTAGATTTAAAAATTCCTCTGTATCCATTAAACATTTTTGATAATCTGATTTAATGGTGTGGAATTTATATTTCACATCATATATTTTATCTTTTAAATATTTGTTTAAGGCGAGCAGTATATCAATCACGTCAGGTTGGCAATTTTTAGGAGATTTGTCTATTTCCATTGGCAGAAATCCTTCTATCACAAATGAGTCCTTAATTTTTTCTTCCAATAAAAGAATCCACTTTTAATTCATAATGATAGTTGTCGTTTCGCTGTGACAAACATTTTCTTACAGTGTTTAAATATGTATCTTTGGACATGTGGAGATTGTTACTAAACCCCGCTAGTCTGGTGGAAGAAAATTTTCCTTTCCATAGTTTTTCCTTTGTATAAAGGTACATTTCAAATGAATCAGGTTGCCAGCCCACCATTAGATGGCATCGTTCATCTGGTAAATCTATTTTAGTTATAGTAATAGCGTCTTCCAAATCCATTTTTTAAATAGACTTTAATATATTTTGTAGTTTTTGATAAAGCATTGTATTTATTTTATTTTATGGCCATTGTTTCAATTATTGTTACAAAATAATTTGACAAAACCTCAACAGTGTAGCACAGATGAAACAAGACCAAAGACGTATATTACCTATGATATTGCTAGTAATTATTAAGAGTATTTGTACTAAACGAGCTAGTATAGAAGTATGCATATTGCAGTTTGTCTAGTACTTCTTATATCATATAAAACAAATAATTTATAATTCAGTGCCATGAACTCAATCTTCCACTTGTAATAATTGTATCTAATACTGTAATCGTAATATTAACATCCATGATCCATGTCTTTTAACTAATTTTATGACGCATATTGACTAAGAAAAGCTTTGCGCCCGCGTAACTCACTTCGTCAACCCGCACCAATAATGGATTGCGTCCCTACGATATTATGTATTTAAGGGCGGAGCTTTGCGCTGCGACCCGCTACGGATGGTGGACGCAAGCCTTTAAGTTCTTTGTGAATGAGTGAAAGTTAAAATAAGATAAATTCAATAAATTTTTATTGCATCTATATTATGTTTATTTAATTTATATATTTTAGTTTACAATATTATTTTAAATTTCATTACTTTTTTATCAACCAATATAAAAAAAACGGAACGTATTTTCTAACCTACGCAACATAAACACGATTTTGTTATGATATTTTTTTTATGGAAATAGAATATTTTTGTATAAAACCATGAGTGATAGTGAAGACAACAGTTCTGTAGAACAACACAATGATTCCGATGACCGAAATGATGAAGAAAGGGTAAGAAGAAATCTGTAACATGTAACAAATTGTCACTAGAAATAGTTATTAGGCAGTAAGGTTGACGTTACTACTACCCTGGTTCTTTTTCACTTATCTTAGCCGGGGGATATTGTGAATTGTCCATTCCATTAACACTCTTCTTGTTTCTTATTTGTATTCTTCAATAGAAATGAAATTAATGTAGTTTATGGCGATTTTATGCCAGCGATAAGATCAGTACCTACCTATCTCATACATGTCGAGAAATGGTCCAAAAGATAGCCAAGATTGTTAAAAATCATGCTAAAATTAGCAGGGATCAGATACAAACTCTTCTTAACAATTAATTAATTTTACTTGAAGGTAAGTGATCAACCAAGCCACAGAAAACATTTTCTATTCACTAAGCTGTAGGTTCATCAATTAAGTACATATATTATTATAAATCAATGTGAAATAATTAACATAAATTATTTATTTTCTTTATAACATTTCAGATGGCCATTAGATCACAATTATCAACATTGTCATTTGAGGAACTTCAGAAGCTCAAAGAGAAAATTGGAGCTAAAGTTTACAAGGAGGCCTTGTTTGGGAATAAAATGAAAGACAACAAACCTAAGGTGTTCAAGAGAGATAACAAGAATCGGCCAAGAGAAATGAGCTCCAAGAAACCAGTTCCTATGCTGCAAGCCACTAAGGTGAAGAAAAAAGAAATCAGGGATCCAAGGTGTGCTTGATACTAATTTGTTCTTGTAATTACACAAATTCTTATCAATGGTATATTCCAAACCTATGAATAAGGAAGTCAAATCAGATTTAGAGATTATCCATAGTTTATTTTTTAATATTAGTTGTACCTTTTGCGAGCATGGGCAAAATATTTGCCTAAATTCCTAACTTTATTAGTGTTGTCATTTTATACATTTAATACCACAACTGACTGAGAATTGACTGAATATTTTAATATTAGTCTATAGTAATGCTTAGAAAAATAAAAACCTAATTTAGCTCTGTAATTACAGGGGGTAGGTCTTTCACATGTGATGGTTAGCCTGGGTATGTACCACCGCAATTTCTATTTCTGCCACCAAGCAGCAATAAGCCACCTATGTGTTCCGGTTTTAAATGAAACATTTTATGATAACATCTTATTAATAATATAGTCATTAAAAATTTCAGATTTGATCCTCTCTGTGGTGAGTTTGATAAGAAACAGTTCAATGAAAACTATGGTTTTCTATCAAACATACGCATAAATGATATCAAAGCTGTTAAAAAAGCCGCCTGAAGGAAGCCACAGATCCCGAGGAATCATTGAAACTGCGTAGACTCCTACAGCGGCTGAATGATCAACACAAGGAGAGTAGAAAGAGTAGAAAAGAGAAGGAAATGGCAGAAAAGAAGAAGCAAGAAATTGAGCAGCAGTTCAGAGAAGGAAAGCAGCCAGTGTTTAAAAACAAATGTAAGTGATTTATTGGCTTTCCCTTAGAATTCTCATTGGATTCAAAATCTCATAACTTAATAAAATAAACCTTTGTTCCAAGTAAAATTTAGCATTTATTACATCAAAACTATGCTGCAGAAAAGAGATATAATATTTTAAAGTTCAGTTAGCCTTCTTACTACCATACCACGCGTCGTTTCTTGACAATGACGCTGTCATAATTATATTGAGGTTTATAAACCAGGCAATAGACACAATAGACAACAGTGGCGAAAGGTCCATATAACCTGATTCCTGCCGGCTCCACTTTCGCATAATGCATAGTACTATTACCTATAAGCGTGTCCCCTTTCGGAAAAAATCATCCTTCGCCACTGATAGACGTATACATACATGAAGATGTGGCCATAGTTCCTGTATTATACAGGTGTCCCAAAAAATAGTGTCAAGCGGAGGTCCAGCGATAGAGCACCCCTTGGCGTATCCGAATCACTCCCATGTATGTTCCGCGATTTTTCATAGTTTTCGAGTTATGAATACATGTCGATCCGGGACCTCAGATCGGTGTTGTACCACGCACGTAATACAGGCCTAGCAGGCAATTACTTTGGTTCAAACACTTTTCTATGATTTCAGCGGAACAACGGGTCGAAGCCCTGGTGAAGCAGTACGAGGATCTCAAGAAAGAGGGCACGAGTCGCGTGCAGCGGCATCTGATGCGGCGACAGCAGAAGATCAAGAAACGCTCGTTTAAAGCACCTACTGGTGTTTGATAGTAATAAAGATTATAGGATATTTTAATAAGTTTTTTATTTTATACTACGTGTTGTTCACGGCTTTTCCCGCGAGATCATACATATTTTTATTAAAGATATTTTCCCGGTATAGGAAGTGTCAAGGACGTAACTTTCCCAGGATCTAAAACTATTGCAATACCAAATTTAATCGAAAACCTCCAAAGGGTAAATATAATCCTAAACAAAAAAAGATTTGATCCCCTCTTTGGTTAGTTTGATAAGAGACAGTTTATGAGAACTATGGTTTTCTATCAAACATAAATGATATCAAAGCTGATAAGCATCTGAACGAAGCCACAGACCCTGAGGATTCATTAAAAAGCCTCTACTGTTACAAAAATCTTTTAATAACTACAGAGATCCATAGTGCCATCGGTACGAAGCTAGCGTCATTTACCTAAAAAAATCAAATATTTCCCATGCGAGCAAATTATGGGGACAAAAGGTTGCCTAATAAGAAGTAGGATAAGATTGGGTTTGCTTGCGGTTCCGCTAGCGTAGATGGTAGTGCTGGATAATAGATATTTTTTCACTAGTTTTTTCTATTTTACATTTATAAAAATCACTACCTTCGGACACGAAATATTGTTGAATAGTCCAAAAGTGTTTTTCGGCGCCATTCACTGTTGTAGTCCAGCTGGTGTAACCTTGAACATCCATGTCAAAAACTGCGCCAGTAAAGTTTTCATCAGAAACCTGTGGATTAAAAACATTCGTAGTTGGTTTTTATTTTACTGTCTTGCAGAAAAATGTCATTCATAACTAAGTAAGTACCTACTTATCTCTTTCAAGCCTCTGCAAAGGAGGAGGAAAAGATATAGTTTATTGAAATTGTTAGAATAATATATAAAATTATGTTTAAATGTTATTACTTAGTACACGTATCATTTTATTGTAAAGGTAAAAATATTGTAGGATAGAATATTTGTATCCGCCCGGATAGCGACCACCGTACAACCCGCCATAGTAGCCTACGTGTATTGTGTTCCGGGCTGAGTTGTGAGTATATTCAGTTCAAACAGGGATAATTGTGTTGACTGGCGAGAAGTAATCATCTTTTGTCAGTCGCCACTCTGTATGAAACCCCTTCATTATCCACTGATAATGAAGGGGTTTCATTAGACCAGTGAGATCATTTTGCGTTGCCCGTACCTATAATAAACATTTTTTTTTGAAACCTTAACTAGTTTTTAAGGAATTATTAAATTAAATAATTCTTGGTAACAGGTGTTATTTATTATTGAAGTATCGGTTCCGCAACACTTGTTTAATGACAGTATTTCCTTACTCAAAGGCGGCCTTAGGAGGAGGCGAACCGGGCCAACCGCTCGGGGCCTTGCGTGGTGTGTTGTAGGACCTTTTTTGCGATTTTACCCGCCACTCGTCTTATTTCAAATAATGTACGCAGTAAAATTAAAAGTATGTGTTTATTTTATATGGAATTCCTTAGATAATATAACTCAGTGCAAACTGGAAGGTACCTACTAGATTTATTATCTACGTGAATAGGTATCCGAGTAGGTATAAATTACATATCATTTATGACAATATTTACTATCTTAACTAAGAACTTGCCTAGTAATTGCTATAGGAAAAATCGAAACGCAAATTATTTACCTACCTATCTGAGTATCATTTTTCCTTCCTTAAACACAGCAGCGTCGTGAAGTCCATAATGCGCATGCGCACTTACTTAAATCTTGGTCCTTGTCTCCGTTTATACCTATACGCCAACACTTTTATTATGTAAGTACTAATAATCTTAAGGCGCAATACGGTAGGCACCTAAGCTACATACACCAATCTGAAGGCCGGCCGCGTATTTGGTGTCATCGTAGAACGCACACAGCACATGGTCAGAATAGCAGTACAGCACCAGTTGAGGCAAGATCTTCAGTCCTTGAGGCCTATCCACTGCCAGCCATTCTTGAGCCTTCGCCTCGGCAACTGTTTGAGAGATATTAATGAAGAACGTGGTTTCGACAGCCAGTCCAAGGTCAAATCTGACAAATAAAAATGATGCATCATGAAATCGTTGCACGGAAATTGTAAATGAAAATCTTTATTCATCCAGTATGCAAACATAGTTGTTTTAAAGACTAATTACAAGTTAAAAATGTGGAATTGGTGAAAATGTCAATCGGTAAGGTACTAACCTATGGTGAGTATATATATATGTCATGTCGAAGTAGAGTAATATCGCGCGATCTTAACAAACTCTAGCAAAGGACATGGCCAGTTTCTGTAGGGCGCTGTGTTTAGTTCCTCAAACCTCATGTACATTCATGAATTTTGCATTCTTGGAATTTAAGTATATATATGACGCCATTATTGCCGTTCTCTGCTGCTTTTTATGTAATAAGTGGTAGAGTTGGGTAGTAAATGTCTACGAACAGGAAGGGATGGTACTTTCCAAAAATATATTATTCAGTTGCGAAATGCAAGTTTTGTTTATATGTGTAACTAGCTTTTGCTCGTGACACCGTGCGCATGAAATTTTTTCTGAGACAAAATTTTGTCGGATAAATTTCCCGTTATTTATTTTCCCGGGATAGGAAGTAGTCAAGGTCCTTCCCAGGGTCTTAAACTTACGCCATACCAAATTTCATCGAAAACCTCCAAGGGGTATACCTATAGATATAATCATAAAAAAATCAGATTTGAACCTCTCTGTGGTGAGTTTGATAAGAGACAGTTCATGAGAACTAAGGTTTTCTATCAAATATAAATGATATCAAAGTTGTTAAAAAGCATCTGAAGAAAGCCACAGATTCTGAGGATATGAAAAGCCTCTACTGCTTCAAAATCTTTAAATAGCTACAGAGATCCATAGCACCATATGTACCACGCCAGCGTCATTTACTTAAAAAATTAGATAAAACATTCAAATATTTCCCACGCGGACAAATTATCGGGATAAAAGGTTGTCTAATAAGAAGTAAGTGAAAAAAAACAATATTATTTTCTATTATTTTTTAATGGAATAGTTTGTTTCATCCTTTATGATCGTGTTATGTCAACAAGCAGCCAATGAGCCAGGGTTTATCTATATAATAGATGTGCATGGTAACTGCGCCTGTCTTTGTAACCAGGTCATACATACACTGCGGGCCGTGCGGGACGATAAGCTGAGGAAAAATAATATTTTATTTAAACATTATTTTTTAATGTTAAAAAACGAAAATAAAGTCCGGCGGTTCTACGAATCAGATTTAGCCTGTACGTATATCTTAAAATGAGGTGTGAATATAAGTAGGTTGGACATTGATTTGCATTTGTTTGGATGCCTTTATTGCCTCGTGCTGCGTATTAAAAACGATAAAGGCTAGATTAAATAATTGTATCTTTTGTTTGTAAATACCTACTAAGTAATTCCAACTAATTTTGCAGATAGTGTATTTAAACAATTACCTTTACAATAGCAAGGGGAGGATTCTCAAACCAATTCCTTTGTCCTTGTTTGATTGTAATTTTTCCAAAGGTTAAAAAACCAGTGGCTATCAGCTCGCCAGAGTCTACCAACGGGAACCAGGGAAACATTCCGTCCGCAGTACATTCGGTTGACTCCGTCATGTTGTAGTAATAGTGGCGACCTGGGCATAATAATAAAAATGATGAATACTTAGATGTTGTAAGATTTGACACCTAGTAGTTTTATACACGCCCACTACCATACCTATCGAAATCACGTGGTGACCTTCTTTATTGTATTAAGAAAGGCAATGGGTTCTTCAGGAGTCTGGCGGAAGACTAGAACAACTCAATCGTCACTGTGTGGTACTTAGCCATCAGTCTACTATTGTGGGTTCAGAAGACCGAAGTGCGCCCTCGGTGTCGATGGCAGTATAGTATCAGATAAGCAGTACGTACCCATCCAAGGAATACAACTTTGTCTAGTGAAGGGGCTGTTGTCGTTGATTTCCTGAGCGCTCGAAGACACCTTTAACAGTTCGCCGTTAAAGCCAGTGACCCACACTGCATTCTCCTGCAGGGTTTTATCGGTATTACGCGCGGCCAAACGTTCTTCTTTGCTTTTTTGGAATGACTGCGAAAAATAATTTCATAGATACTTTGTATAAACATGGTTATCTATCGGGTAAATATTTTGTTTCCGCCTAAACTTATTATAGTGACTATGTTCACATGAAAAATTAGCCATAGTGGCTCGTTTCGACGAATTGCATTCTGGAGTCAATTGATATAAATGTAGGATTTGTCAGGGATTGGTGCCCCCAGAGTGTTGAAATCAGGCAGGTTTAAAAACTTGGCGTTTTTTTATTTTTATATAAGTAACGAACTGGTTTAGGAGACGCGCATGCTATTCGGACCGTTTTTCACTTCTGCAAGCCGTTAAAGTTCATCTCAAATATTATTTAGATGTGGAGTCCCCTAATAATGATTAGAATGTTCTTTAAATTTTAAGACGACAATGTTTTTACACTGCCGTTTAGCGGTAAAAATAGGTAGCGCAATTTTAGCTCCGACCCTCAAGAGAACTATAATCCAGAACCATTTATATAGCTAGCTTACTTGATACTCTTTTTAACCGATTTAAAAAAGGAGGAGCTTCTCATTTCAAATTGTATTTTTAACGTTTATTACTACGGAAGACCGTTATTTATAAACAATAATCACTACCTTCGGACACGAAATATTGTTGAATAGTCCAGAAGTGTTTTTTAACTCCATTCACTGTTGTAGTCCAGCTGGTGTAACCTTGCACATTCATGTCAAAAACTGCATCAGTAAATTCTTCATCAGAGAGCTGTGGATTAACAATATTCGAAGTTGGTTATTATTTTACTATGTGTTGCAGAACAACGGTGTTATAAACAACTAAACAGGTATCTACTTATATCAAACCTCGGTATAAAAGGAGGACGAAGTTTGAAGTTAAATAGTAGGTAAAATAGAAAAGGATAATACGATATATATTAATAACTTATATTAATATATTATATAAAATTATATGTTTAAATAGTTCTGAGTTTAAATATTATAACTTAAGACAAGTATCATTTGATTGTAGGGGGAGAAAGATTGTAGGATAGGATATTTGTATCCGCCGGGATAGCGAACACCATATAACCCACCATAGTGGCCTACGTGTGTCGTGTTCTGGGCTGAATTGGTGTTCGTGTATCCAGTTCCGAGATAATAGTGTAAATGTTGTCAATCAACGCTCTATATGGACCTCACTCCGCGTACCATCAGTTGCAGTCAGATGGTCTTGTGCACGTATAAAAAACAAGCAATTTTAATCATTTGCTAGTATTTAAGGAATTATAAAATTTACTAATTCTTTGTAACAGGTGTTATTTATTATTGAATTCTCCGTTCACACACTTGTTTAATAACGTTATTGTGTTACTCAGAGGCGGCCTTAGGAGGAGGCGAACCGAGCAACCGCTCGGGGTCTTGCGTGGTGCCTTGTCGGACCCTTTTTATGATCTCACTAACGAAATAGTTAAAACCGGGGATGATTTTTATGCTACACACAGGACCTCGATTGTTTTTATTGCTTTTGCCTGGGGCTTCGCTTCTTTTTTTTGCTGTGCCCGGGGCCTCGCGTCGTTTTTTTTCCTTTCGACCGGGATTTCTAGTCGTAAAGGGCCACCACTGTGACCTTATTTAAGATAATGTACGCATTGAAATTAAAAGTATGTGTCTTATATGGAGTTACTTAGATAATATAACTCAGTGCAAGCTGGAAGGTACCTACTAGATGATCTACGTGAATAGGTATCCGAGGAGGTTTGCCAAGTAATTGCTATAGGAAAAAAATGAAACGTAAATATACTGCAGCGCCGTGAAGTCCATAATGCGCATGCGCACTTACTCATATCCATGAGTCCTTGAACCCTGTTTATAAGCATACGCCAACTCTTTTATCGAGTAAGTACTAACAATCTTAAGGCGCAATACGGTAGGCACGTAAGCTACGTACACCAATCTGAAGGCCGGCCACGTATTCGGTATCATCGTAGAACGCGCACAGCACATGGTCAGAATAGCAGTACAGCACCAGTTGAGGCAAGATCTTCAGTCCTTGAGGCCGATCCACTGCTTGCCAGTTTTGCGCCTTCGCCTCAGTGGCTGTTTGGGGGATGTCGATGAAGAACTTGGTTCCGATAGCCAGTCCAAGGTCAAATCTGACTGAAATAAAAATGATGCAGCATCAAATAACTACACAAAAATTATAAATAAAAATCTTTTTTGTTCCAGTAGGCAGAGTTATTTTAAAGACTGATAGGACAAGTTAAGACTCTATCATGAAAAGAATTTATAATAGTTAAATATAATATTTAAATACTGAACGCATTTCAGAATGAACTACTTCAAATAGTTTGTGATTTAGTTATGCTTACCACGAAGTCCGGGTTTCCGTGAACCTGAAACACGGTAAACAATTTAGCAAGACCATTATAGTCAATGTTATTATTTATTTCTTGTAATATACTATCGATCACGCCGCTGCGCTTGCGCACCTTTCGTGGCTGTCGGCTGTAAGTCACCGGCCACCACGGGCCGTAAGAACGCACGGTGAGCGCGTCACCCGAGTCACACACAACCACGCCCTCCCAACCGACAGCCACAAAACTTAATCAACAATACTTACTCTGTTTGTTATTCCAAGATTTATGACTAAACGGAGTAAAATATAACTTTCATGATTATATTTTTACGTTGTCTTGCATTATTTATTGAATATTGATTGCTGTGAGATATAGAAATGTACATAAATTATCGGTTAACTGATATTTTATCATTTGAATCTGTAAATTTTTAAGTATATGACTCCAAGTACTTATAGGAAATACTGAATAGCAACACAAAAGATACACGCCAGCTAGCATACAATATACATAATACTAGCTACTTACTGAATAAAATAATATAGGTGCCTATATATTGGCAAAATATAAACACCTTGCGAACATGTTGGCAAAATATACTATACTTACTTCATTCAATATAAAATAATGTTTATTGTTGTGTTAAAATGTATAAAAAAATATGCAAAGCCCTCACCGCAAAAACTTTTTCATTCGTAATTCACAAGTAAGATTTTTATAACAAAAATAAAAATAAGATTTACAGATATCCCATAATATAATCCCCATGATATAATATTTTATATTTGTGCCATTGTATGTAAATTGTTGGGGATTAAAAAACAAAAAATTAATTAGCGAATACGTACTAACGTTGATTATATCTTCTGATTGACTATATTTCGGCCGTAGTAAGGTAATGTAACCGCCATGGCAGAGGATACTAACGTAAACAAGTATATATCTTAAGAGTTTCGAAACACGTGAATTTTGCCAATTTATTTACAACCACAAAAGCAGCTGAACAAACAAGAGTTTTAAATCACCTTTACACATTAATTTTAATCAGAATCTGTTATCTCCCCATCCAAAATAAATTAACTCTTTGTAACATATTTCACTACTGAAGAAAAATTGTTCTTGAGGACATAACTATAGAAAATCGGAAATATTAAATTTGGCGGCTAATTTCTCAAAATTCTCTAACAAATTCAGGTATGTACTTAGTGTAGGTGTTAGTCGGTAACTTTACCTACTAACTCTCTGTAGTCGGTCCCTCATGGCTGAGGATCGTGGTCATCATTGGCTGTACCGCATTTAGAACGGATTATTTGTCTCCACCGGTTTCTGTTCATCGTATCTTTAACTAATTTGTGAAACTTGGTGGAAGACGAGTGTATAATCTGGTCTGTCCTTCGTCATCGTTGGTTTGTGCTCGGCCTCGAGAATGTTTGCTTTCGGTATTGCCAACGCTGTCAAGTCTCTCCAGATTTCCGACTAACTACGCTAGGTAATTAACTAATAAACTACTAAGTTTAGGTGTTATGCAATCCTCTGGATAGACTTTAGTTCAGGTGATACGGCCTCATGCTGCCGTTGACGCAGAGGGCGTCATTTCTTGCGCTTTTGGGCCTTCTAGTTTCTACAATTATAGACGGGTTGGCCTAACGTCTATCGTCTTTCCGAACCAAAGACCGGTAAGCCCGATATAGCCGGCCGGTCATTGTTGTAGACCGTTTCTAATTGTCGGAATAGAAAGTGTCAGAAGCCCTCGTTAGTCAAAGACTACGAATAAATTCAACCATAAACAATTAAACAAAAACTAGTGTAAAACTTACCGAGCAATCCATGAGCAGTGGCGACGATTGCCAAAAATATTAGAACCTTCATGGTAACTCGGGTGCTGCCAAACAGCAACACTTACTTTTATATTAGCTATCTTCTTTATATATTGACCATCGTGACGATATAGAGCTGATATCGCGCGAAGATAAATTCTAGCAAATTGATATTTGGCTTATGTTGAGTGGTTATTTCATTGTTTTACTTTCCACATTCTGTCCGTCGGTACAGTTTCTTCTAATGTTAGTTGATTATTATATTGTAATTCAGACTTGAATCTGGCTATGGTTTAACTTTGGCCTTCTATCATATTTTCAGGTGAAAATAATATTACAGAGCTCGGTGAATCATGAGTGAATTGACAGTTGACACTCTAGTCAATTGAAATGTTACATCAACGTCATCAGAATGAGCAATGGACATTGCTTAACATTGAATTTCTTAACATTTTCGCTTATAATTTTTTTATTTATAGTTCTACGACAAAAAGTTATTGGACCAAAGTTGTAGAGAATTTAATTTGCAACAAAATATGTTTATATATTTTTTTTGTCAGATAAATAGTTTAAGAGATACATCGTAAAACCATTTCAACCCCTATTTTCAAGATGGCGGTCGTGGGACAAGGGTGGCGACCCCACAAACTTGGTTTTAGCTTTACACTGACCCCCCTACACTTCAAAAAAATAAAATTGCGTCCTCTAAAAAACGCAACCCCAAATGTAACTTTTCAATGGACTACTCGGTCTATCGCATTGGGGAAAACAACAAACACCAGCTTGTTGCTTATGTAGGTATACCATAAAACTGTAATATATTATATATATTCGTAATGATGTAAACACAATTAATCGTCATAATGATGACATTACGCTATTAAGCCCATAGTTGGCCGCTTTTTATGTCATAGACGGAAGCAACGACGACGAATATGAGCAAATTGTTAGATTTACAAGTATGAAGGGATGGTATAACTTTCCAAAAAGTAAGTCGTGAAATACAAGTTGTGAGTAACTATGTAATTATGTACTATGCAATTAGGAAGACATTGCTGATGATATAAATGATGATCAGTCACCATCAGGTGATAAAATAATGACGATCTTCTGCTCACTAGTGTGAGAAGTTTTATCTAAAAGAAGACAAGTCCAGTGTTTTAATTAGATGTCAGCCACTGTTAAAAAATCTAAAAATCAGATGTAAAATGAGTATGGTGGAATTCTCTGGAATTTTAATGCTCTCATTGAAAATTTGATCATTTGGATAGTCTTTAGTTAGATCCAGTAGACCCCGTACGTAGACTTTGTATTAAACTATGGATGAATATAAAATTAGTTGCTGCCGTTATCAACTAGCGCGTAGAGACATGCTGTTTATCTCACGAAGAAAACGAGAAGTGACATCTTACTGATGTCTTTCTTCGTCAAGTTTAGACTACCAAGTTCTGGTGGCAATATATTGCGCAAGAATTCCTCATGTGTTCATGCTAAATCTATAGGTATACTATTGTAAGTTGGAATTTCCAGAAGCTCATTTATTATCCTGGAGCTTAGACACATGGCATGATAGTTGATTTAATGTGATTATATGATACTCATAATATCGTGTTTGATATCGACACGCAATTATTATATGACTTATTTATTGCATTATTGAACGTTTACCGTAGTATAGCATCAAACATCCAATGACTCAAGATATAAATCAATATCAATATTGAACCTTTATTGGCAAACAAATTGATAACAGATGTAGGTACAGTTAGCATACCACTATGGGCAGGTAATCAGATAGGCGTCAGGTATAAAGTAAACGTGCAAAGTGACGATTCCAGGGTCATCAGCGGCGGCGAACAAACACTCTGGGCCCGTGGTCACAGTCAACTGAAAGATAATGTCATAGTCACTATGAGATTGGCTTCTAATATTTCTTAATAATTAATGCTGCGGCGGATGATGGTACAAGATGGCTACTGTATATGGGTAGTCGTGTCGCTTAAGTTCAAGTGGGTGGTTTCCTAATCTGGTCACGTTTACATATCATTAAACAAATCCTGCGCAGCGTTTGTTTGTCTGAATACGATAAACTTAAAAATTACGGAACGGATTTCGATGAAATTTTATATACAGATAGTTTGCCTCTGGTGTAGGATACTTTTGAATCTGGAATAACTCTTCCACTCGGGCGGAGCCGCAAGCAAATCTAGCTCAACAATTTATACTAAGAACATTTAATACTAAGAACCCATGAATTCTACACATATCATGTTCTTCCACTTGACTTTATCTTGCTTCAATATGAGCTGCATGTAACATATTTTCAAGCATGATAAAGATTTAGTTTTAGCTGATACCACTGGCGGACCTTCTTATATCTATGGATGTCCTCGAGTCATTTCCAGGGAGGTTTTGTGCCTCAGAGACATATTTAAAAAATTCTCAAAATACTTTTGTAGGCTACAGATCTTTTTTTAAATGATTTGTAAATATATTGTTTATATGATATACATCAACATCCTAGGTTGGGCACGAAGTAGCTTTTCCCCTATTAGATACGTCTGTGTTCGTCATCAAGAGCTAAGCAGCATCAAATCATTTTAAATTATTTAGACCTATTACATAACTCATAAAATATACATACCCTTATCCCAGCTTCAATGTTTTTTTCAAAGTAATTGATCCCACTGCTATCTTCTTCTCTTCTTACAAGGAGGTTCAAGGCGACTCCGATCACTGTATTATTCATCACCAACGGAGACCAGGGGAATATCATTTCGGATGTGCAGGGTAGCTGCTTAGTCATGTTGTAATAGTAATGGTGGCCTGAAAGTTGACCCGGTAAAATTTCACCAGTCAGTCAAGTTATCTGATGAAAATTGTAACATGCAATGTGGTATTATAATTCGTATGCTATATTTCTGATTGATGGACCTTGTAGCGTAATTAATGGGCCTTGTGAGACTTAACATCTTACGTCTCAGAGTGACCATTGTAGAGCAGGACCATTCAGTGCTTCACACTTCAAAGTTTTTGATAATGTTGCTGTTTATGGCAGGTATCGCTTACCATTAGGCCAGTGGTTTATTCGTCTCGCCATTTTGTTGTATTGCTAAACTCACCCATTCTATCAATACAGTTATTTAGAACGAATCCTTCCTTCAGCATTCCCGTGTCGGTCATGGAAATATTGCGTAACTTTCCGTATAATCCGGATACCCAGAATGCGTCTCCTTGTACCAGTTTGCTTGAGTCATACGATGCGACGCGTTCTTCGCTGCTCAATTCCAATAATTCTGAAATAATTGAATACACGTATCTGCAATAACAATTTCAATGTATACTTTTCGCAGATGAAAAATAGCTAATAATGTTAATTCAGGATAAATATAATTCTTGTTCTAACTATGAAATATGACATACCTACTCTCACATCTATTTTATAAATAATCTGACTCGTCGTTAATGATAGCGCCCATCTTTATTGCATAATACTTACCCTTCGACATATAATACTGCTGAGTGGTCCAGAATTCTCTCTGAACACCGTCCACTTCGACCTTCCATGTCGTGAAGCCTTGAATGTGCCAGTCGAGCATCGAATCGTGGAACTTATTTTTCTCTGCCTGTATATCATTCGATTACTTATTACTTATGTATTATGATTTATATAACACTTTTTTTTGCTGATTTGCCGTGATTATTACCGGGGGTACCCTGCGAACGGGGTTCAAGCGATCCCCCTGTTTAGCAACCACGGCAGTACCTGTGAGTAGTTGGTAGACCCTACCGTTATCACCGAGGGTGTCAGCGGACGGCACGCTGGCGACCCACGGCTATCCGGTCTTAGGGTTAGGGAGGAAGAAGGGAGGGGTCAGGGGATAAAATAAAGGAAGAGAAGAGGAAGAAGAAGGAGTCATTTCAGGATAATTGGAAAGGATAGGGAGGGGAAATGTTCGCGAACCCTTATAGCCCTCAATGTATACTTAGCAACCATGAGGTATACACAGATTTATATAACTTTGCCGGTGTGTAGAAAGCCTTACTTATTGTCAACGTCTCCAATCTCCCTTGAAACTTTGACAAAAATTGCTAGGGTAATTTTACTAACTTCAGATCGGCAAAGTTATATTAATACTGGCACCTACGTCAATTTAATAAACAAACTAATTATTTTTAGCAGTAAGAGTAGAATTTGTAAGAGTAATATTTAAATCGATGCCCGCTGACTGACATACTTACAGCAATCTGTAAACCAGCTACGAAGCCTTCTTCGGTGAAAAGTAGACACACTTCAACATTATCAGATGCGCAGTACATAAAGATATTTGGGAGGACTGTTACCGGTGCATCATACTCTATCCAATGGTATTCATCGATAGCCGAACTGAGCGTGTACGGCATTGGGAAGAAGCATGATTTGCCGATGTCAGATCCACTGCCGTATGTGACTGTCAACAAAACGCTGTTGTGAGAAATAGTGGCAAACCTAAGATACATTAGATTTCTGCTCAATTTATTATCTTATTTTATCTGCTGCGCAATTTAATATTAAATAATATTTTAGCATCAAGCCACGGGGGCGGCCAACTTGGCATAAATAATTATAAAATAGAGCCAAGCCTCTATATCTACAAGCTCCAACTCCACCAACCCTGCAAGTTGTGCAAGAAGAATGTCACTCCAATGGGCATACTTGTTAATGTTCTTTAATTATGTATTTTTTTATCAGTTTCAATGACAAGACGAGATGTTGGTAAGCGATACGACCGTTCATAAAAGATAAGTAGAAAGACCAAGCAACAACTTGAATTACAGACTATTGTTTGGTATTCCATTGCGCTCGCCATCCTAAGACATGAGATGTTAAGTCTTACATCTAGTAGTTACATTGGCTACAATGTTTTTCGAACTGGAACACAGCAGTGACTGCACCTGCTGCTTGGCGGATCTCACGTGAGAGACTTATTATTATTAGACTTACGAACATTAAAAGGTGCGGCAGACATCGTAATATTTCGCCGAAGAGTGCGCGAGGATGAGTACAAACATCTATACAAACATATAGGGGGCTACGTCTGGACGTAGCATTAGAATGCTACATTCAACTATTGTCGCTACATAATCTTTGATTCTAAAATATACTACTATGCCTTCGGATAGTTTTTAACTTAATCTTGCTTGCCACATATTTCTGCTTTCCGTGAACTTGAAACACATTACTTTAGTGAGATCATAAACATTGTTCTCAATATTTATCTCTTGTAATATTCGTTATGTCATTTATTACCTACCACGGAATTATTACATTGTCGCCATTTTTGTGTCTAATAATTTATTGTCAGCGTCCATGCCACGCCTAAATTACTTTTTATCAATTATTGTCTCAAACACGTAAAATAATGCGATTATATTTATAATATGGCGTGTTCTTACAATATTTATTGCTATTTGTTATGAGATATCATAATTTGAAATGCAAAGTAATCATCATATATATTTTATTAATTGTATCTTTTGCATCGAAAGTGTAATGACATATCAAAGTCCAAGATAATCCTTTAGGTTTATGAAGAATACGTACAAAAATCTTCGTAAAACATAAGAGTGTAATATAAATTCAAACGACTTACCCCCTTATTCATAAACGTTTTTTATCTAAGGACGGAGTAAAGCTGTGATAACAAGCCTGTTTCTCAGTGCCCAACGGCACTGAGAATAGATATATTTTTGTGATTGGCTAATATTGTTGTATCTCAATATTAGCCAATCACAACGGCTCTATGTCTACGCACTGCGAGGGCTGTCATGCTGTCAGCACTGAGAAACAGACTTGTTATCACAGCTTTACTCTGTCCTTAGATAAATAACGTCTATGAATACGGGCGTTAGTTGTTATACTTTATAAGACGGACAGCGTTCCGCTTTATACAAGTACACACAGTTAAATGTTCCTTGAAATAAATGTCTCGAGTATTTATATTCGTAGATTTAACAGTTGGATGTCATGTCACGAACAATCAACTTGTAGTTCATTGATTTATTTAGACCAAGGGAAGAGTATTTTCATATTATAGAGAATTAGTGCGGACGTCAATTTGTTGCTCAAGGATTTCGATACGCCATATAGTGCCACTAGTCTGATAGAAACATGGTTCATTATTAAACAGCTTTTACCTCCTTATCCGCCTACGGATAAAATTAGTTTGAGTCTTTTATACAATAGTGAATACGTCCGTACACGAAGCAATTACTTATAAATAAAAATATAAGGGAAACAACTAATGTCCAATTTTAATGGAGCAATTTTCTTGCCACTGACATGCGATTCTTGAAAGGACATAAAAAGTTGCCTCATCTGAACGTGCTTATTAGGGAAGCGATATGCTTGGCCTAAACAATAATATTATACGACAGTGGCGAAGAGTGAGGTTTTCCATAAGATAACCCGTCACAACATATAGGTACTAATGCATGGATGCGGTCTGCAAATCATTCTAATGATAATTAGATTTTACATAAATTAGGCAAGGGAAGTCAACAGAATCGGGTTTTACGGACCCTTCGTCACTGGTATACGAGACTGATATTCAAAAAAGGTTCTAGTTCTCGCCTGCGGCAGAACAGTTTAATGCAAAATTTCGTGACGATTACTGCTTGCAATAATTGCTTCGTCTAAATGAGGCTTAAAGCTCCAAGAATATTCATAAAAAGTGGTTTGATCCAATATGGTAACAAATATTTTTTGGTACAATAAGTGCTACAGCCCTTTTTTTTTTTTTTTTTTTTTTTTTTTTTTTTTTTTTACGTAGGTAAATCGTCAGTTGACTATCTCCCGCCTTGGGATAAGTGCTACAGCCCTCAACTACCTTTGAGATCTTCACGAAGTAGACACGTTTTAAAAGTAGTTAGCCCCTAGTTTCTGGTACATTTTTACACCACACATACGGAAACTTGAAAACTTTTTAATCGACTTAAAAGAAAGAGGTCGTTTTTAATTCGACTATGTTTTTATTTTTTTTATGTTTGTTACCTCAGCACTTATGACTGGGTGAACCGATTTTGATAATTCTTTTTTTATTTGAAAGCTGGTATTTCCTATGTGGTCCATATAAATTTAATTGTTGTTGGACCCTTAACTCCGGAGATACATCAGGAAACTCTTAAAATGATGTCAACTATGATGTCCTCAACGTATAAAAAAACATTTTAACAAAAAATTATACCGCCTTTAAAAACCACTAAAAATAAAAAAAAAAATTTGTCATTACCTATATACTTACTGGTTACCAATTTTTGAGCCGGTGATTTATTTTTAGTGGTTTTTAGTCGTTTTTGAAGGGGGTATAATTTTTTGTAAAAAAGTTTTTGGCTATGAGTTGCGTGTATATGAACATATTTCCTTCATTTATTTTTTAATTTGTGGGCATTACGTTCAATCTGAGAATAAACGTAGCGATATTTCCAAGTACACTAATTAAGTACTGCGTAGGTCCTAAAGATATTGAGATTTATATATTTTTTCCTCATAACACTCGTTCAGTGTTGGCTGAGCGGTTATGTTGAGGTTAAAGGTCTGTTGACCCAGCAATAAGCCGCCTTAAAGATGTGAAGTGTTGATCACTTTCGTCCCTACCAACCGAAGCTTCTCGAAACCTCTCTTCGCCACATGAGGAACGGCAATTACGTGGGATAATAAAAACGTTTAAATATAATAATATATTACATATACTAAAACATAAATAGGTACAAAATGTCACCCAAACATAATTTTTTAACCGACTTCAAAAAGGAGTAGTATATTATTAATTAGATTTTTTTATGTATGTTAATTCAGAACTTTGTCATTCGTCAGCTAAGGTAGATAAACACATGAATGAATATACGGAACAATACACAAAGTTCAATTTTAATTAGTCACCGATTCCAAACTTGTATTATTGCTATTTTTAGTGGTTTTTGAAGGCGGTAAAATATTTTAAAACGTTTTTATGCCATACATTTACCGCGTAATCCATGAGCAGCCACGACAGTTGTCAAAAATAATAAAACCTTCATGGTAACTTGAATGCGACTATACAACAATACTAACAAACATTTAAACATTATCATATACATTCGCATTTATAATTTTAAAAAGATAAGATTAAGTTCGCTATTATTTAGAAACGAAAACGCACAATATACGTATACTATACAACAACGAGCTTCATCGTTTTATACTTCTCTCAGCTCTTCATATTGCAAAAAAAATAATTTTAACATGTATTTTTTTATTGCGATTAATGACGAGACGAGCTTGCCGTTCGCCTGATGGTGCGATACGACCGCCCATAAACAGTAGAAACACCATCCAACACCTTGAATTACAAATTATTATTTTGGGATTCCACTGTGCTCGCCATCCTGAGACAGATGTTAAGTCTTAGTAAGTAAGATAGTAAGTAGTTACACTGGCTACAATGTCCTTCAAACCGGAGCACAACAGTGCCTACACACTGCTGTTTGGCGACATTGCGGTGGTACCGTCTCAGGCGGACTCTCATGTATGAGAGACCTACCACCAGCAAAATATCTCCACCAGTAATACATATAGGGTACAATATTATTTGCAATATGAGGTATCCCTTATGTATCTCCCATCTAAGAATAGACAATGATCATTATTTTCGGCTTCTCGAAAACCGTAACAACTTTATATCGTTTTACTCTACTGATAGTTGCGAAGTTCCTCAACAACTTGTTGACAGCATTTGAGCCACGCCTTCATTTTACGACTGACTAGCTGACTCGACAGACGTTGTCCCGTCTTAACTATGAATTTGAAGCGCGCATTCTATCAATCACTGACAGTTATTTCAAACAATTAACAGTTATATAAAATTAATATTTTCGTTAAGTTTCCTTAATTTTTCTAATGTTTCGCTCAACTTCCTTAATTTTTTCTTTCATAAGATCCTTCTCCTGACAATAACAAACTGAAACACAGCAACAACAAAAAAAATTATGAAATCGGTCCAGCCGTTCACGCGTGATGGCGTGACCAAGGGAAATAGGAATTCATTTTTATATATATAGTTAGCAAATTCTTCTAGAAGACCGGGAGGCGTAGTTTAGCTGCAACTATAACGTAGGATTATATCCTCTTTGGTTTAAAATGGCCAGCTCGCGTTGACCATTGCGTCGACGATATATTTGTTTTAGCTGTCATTAATTTATTGTTGGATCGGACGGACGTTCACAATCTTTTCGCTAGCTATTTTTGTGTTCTTGATTATTTGTTAATTTCATTCAAATTATTCTCTTTTGTAAATTAGTACAGTTTTTGTTATAAGTAATAATTACTATTTTAGTTTATGTTAATTTTTCTAATAAATAAATGTAAAATCCCTAAATATATAGATAGATGAGGTAAAAGTATTCGAATACATTTGAAGATAAAAAAGCAAATTTTCGTGCCAGTATCAAATATTTAATTTAAATTTGGAATTTATGGTTAAAAAACCTGCGTGACAGATATACCTACCTACTTACCTACACATTACCTAGTACATTAAAAGCAATTCCAATTTCCAAATATAATACTGCCGAGGACGTGTTTTTAATAAAATGGTCCACTTTTTCCCTTTAGGCTAAAAGACTACCTAACTAACCTTAACCTTATGTTTTTGGCTTTTAATCGGGAAGTTTCTTAAATTTTGTTCGAAGTCGAGGTTATTATTTTGTTTCCTTTGGTAACGTGTAGCGACATCTGTCGAGACATTTAAAATTTACTTACTAGCTGTATCCGCAGCTTCGCTTGCATGGAAATCAGAGTGTCAGCATGTTTTTGCCGCGTAAATCCCGACACAAGATTTTTTAGAACCATGCGACCTTTTCAATAGTAATCATTATATTTCAGTCAATTTACATAAAACCGTAATGTACCATTAACGTAAACCTTCCTCAAGAATTGCATTATCTTTTAGCAAAAACCGTACAGAAACTCGTTCAGTAGATTTTGAGAAAATCGTTCATATACAGACAGATAGCTTTTTGGGACTTTGTTTTATAATATGTGTAGACAGATAGCGGGCATCTTACGCCACGGCGCACGAGGAAATTACAAGAGCTGCAATTACACACGCATTTATTTCTCATAATCGTTGATAATTCACGAAGTTTTAAATTGATATATTGCATTATAAAACTTTAAATCACCTCCTTGCCTTGATCCACTGACCCAAAGGACCCAAGTTTAAGGTCCGGGCATGGACGCCGCCAAAATTAGTTTTAAGGAGGAGCATCTGCACGACGCACTATACTACATATCATGTTCTTTTTTTAAATTCAAATCGCGCGGGTTTTAGAAAATGCTTTATCATAAAAAATCCTCTGTGGTCGATAGTTCTCATTGCAGATTGATTCAGTGACTCATATTTTTTGTGATTTATTTCTGAGCAGGGGGCTGCACGTACACCTACTTGTACCCCCCTCTTGGCGCTAATTTACTTTAGCTGACTTATTTACTCATGTACCTTAGGAACCATTCCTTATTTTGGGGTCTAATAAATAAAATGTAAACAAGTACCCCATTAAAATTATTGATTTATCTCTATTATTATTCGATGGTATTGATAGTATTGAACAAAAAATGTATTTGAAAGGAAGGGATTGTTCAGTTACATTTTTTAAGTATATCCCTTCCGTGGATGTTTGATATTTTTTATCAAATTACTGTAGGAACAAGCAAGGCGATACCGACTTGTCAGTTGAAGTTATCATTCAATTTACCCTTTAGTTTTTGTAGGTACTCATTTTACTCGATGACGACGCTATTGATCTTTTTTGAATGCCTACAGCTACCTACATATATAGGTTTGCATATAGTCCGCTGTATGGTTTAAATGCCGGATGGCCACTAGCTCCGTTTCATTAAGCACCACACAATACTCGCATTCAGTCTGCATCGCAGGCCAAGAGCATAACACGTAACCCTTGTCGCTGTATAATTTCAACAATGTTGAAGACCGTCTTGATTGTCCATGTCCTGTTCACGCTGGCTTATGGTAAGTAATAAAACTATAAATTTATTAAAAATACTGGCTGTTAAAAAATATAAACGGAAAAAGAATACAATTTTGAAATAAGAATAAACAGATTCATGCCAGTATTTTTTAATATGTTAGCATAATATTTTAGGAATGGCATTGTTTTTTTAGTTATTCCATATTTAACAAATATTTGAAGAAATTTCGCATGAGATTGATTTAATCACTATTTATTACACTTAGAGTTGTATAAATAAACAAGTTTGTATGTAAACATACATATGGTCAAGGACCTGCTGTAACACACCTATAAAATAATTATTAATAAAAAAGACCATTTGCCATCTTACAAACCTTCACCTTATAATATTATCAATGTCGTCGAGTTTTCAACATTTTCTTTACTTTTTTTACACCGTAATTTTTGGTTTTAAATTTTGTTTAATTTTATTTAAATGGGATTGTATCAGTCGCTCTAGTCAGCTTAAATATTATTTGTTGCTTTTTTGAATGAATGGTCTACCTGCGTATTTACATTTATACATATTTGAAAGTTTGTTTAAATAGGTAGGAGAATCTTCTTATGAGGCTGTAACAATCACTAGCCAATAACTTCTACAATTATAAATCTATAATTTATCCTGAAATAGAAATCAACATGTAAATTGACTTTTTAGAGCAATATACCAACATTTTGTTTTGTAAATAAGTTTATTTTTTTAATATTTATAAGGGGAGAAGGAGTTAGCTTAGAACAGGGCCAGATAGGACAAAGATTAAATACTATATTTGCTCGACAAACATATTAAATTCAGGTTTCTCGTTTAAATATATCACTCTAGTACTATATGTTTCCTTTTAAAATAGATAGATAAAATAGTTTATTTAGGCTACAATTAACACACAGTATAACTTAAGATATACGCAGACAATAGATAAGTATATAGAGAAGGAGAGCAGATTTGTTTTTTCTATAATATATATTACAGTTAAATTAAATTGTACGAGCGAATTTCGACCACTGGACGACCACTACTATGTATGCTGTATAGATTATTCATCTATATAAACAAAAAATTATATTACTTCATTTGCAAACAATACGTTTTACGTACATTTTAATGTGTATACGACTTTTTTTTTTTAATAAGCATAAAAGTATGAATGTATCAAATTAACAAAGGCCAACCTAAAAACGACGAAACAAATATGTATATTAATCAGTGAACAATGGTGTATCAACATCAGCTTGCCGGATTGTCTCAATAATGTAGATGCGGATTCTACTTTAAAACAAACTCCTTTTACGACCTAGCTTATTTATGTATGAAATTAAATTTTAAATTAATTTACATTGGACATAATAAGACTTAATATGTCTTAGAATGGCGAGCGCAGTGGAATACCAAACAATATTTTGTAATTCAAGTTGTCGAATGGGGTGAAAAAGGCAAGCTCGTCTCGTGATTTAAAGCTATTAAAAATAAATAGCATTAGCTCTCTGTAGAAGTGTTAAAAATAGCAGTTACGAGGTATTGCCCACGGCCTCACTCGCCTAAATACTTATACCACTACAGCAATCTTTAAAACACCGTAGCTGTCCATAGCGCCATCTATACGAAGTCAGCGCCATCTACTTAGAAATCAAATTAAAAAATAAATTTATTTTCCACGGGACCAAATTAATGGGATAAAAGTGCCCTATATGTTAATCCCGGATTTGGTCTATCAGCTTATAAAATTTCACCCAAATCCGTTAAGCGATTACTGCGTTTACATGTAACAAACATAAAAAAATTCGCACTTATGATATTAGTTAAGTAAATTAATGTTATTATATAGAATACATGCATATTTTTGCTAGTTATACGTGGGTAACTATGTACTATGCACAATATATTACAATATTATGTCAATTTATTATTAAGCTGCTATTACGTCCAAAAAAGATATGTCGAATTGATATCCCATAATTGTAACCATATTTTTAAGCCTGCATACTTCAGTGAGGTTATTACGGACCATCTCGTGGGAATCCTTCTATTTCCCGCTCAAAAAAATAATCAGTGGGAAAATGAGCTATTGTATATTAAAATCCAATAAAATTTTATTGTGTATGGTCGATGCGAAGGTGAGCCAGGATAAATGGACAGACAGACGTAGAATAAAAAAATAACCGGTCGTGTGAGTTTTGTTCTGAGCTTGGGAAAAACCCTTTATTGCGAAACATCAGAGGCGTCGATTAATTTGTCTTTTTTTAATATTTATGTAAATAGCACCACGATTAATTATTTTTGTGTGTTGTTTTCCTCAAAGTGTATGTCATACTTGTTTGGAGAGTATAAAATCTAAAATAATAACAACAGCCTTGTATATACTGTCCCGCTGCTGGGCACGAGCTTCTACGAGAGGGATTAGACCAGAGGTTTCAAAACTTTCTTTCTCATAGACCATTTTCAAAATTTTGTTGTTTCGGGTGGACCCCCTGCAGCTAAATTTGTAGGTTTTTCATGAAACAGAATTTTTGGTCACACCAAAGTAGACCCCTTTGGGACCTGGACCACTTTGGGAATCAACGGATTAGGTCCTAGTCCACTACGCTGGCTTAGTGTGGATTGGCAGCCTTTACATACTTTCAAAATTCTTATAGAGAAATTCTCAGATATGAAGGTTTCCTCTCGATGTTTTCTTTCACCGTTAAAGCAAGCGATTATTCACAAAGAATTCAAAGATAATTTTAAAAAAGTCAGACATGCGGCGCATTGGTATTCGAACCTGCGGAGATTCGTCTTGGCAGTCCGTTTTACTACCAATCAGGCTATCGCCTCTATATAGACTACAAATAAACTTATTTTTACACTACTTAAAAAATTATCGCGCAAATTGGAATAACTGGTTGTATTTCCAGAGAACTAATAGATACGCTTCATTGTAAAATGACCACAAATCTGGTTTTCTAGAACGAGATATTACCTTCGACTGATCATGTCTTCATTTAGCATTTTTGTGTTGAATTTAAACAATATATGTATTTAATGTTGACACGATGTACCAAAACTATCATGCAGTATTCAGGTTTTAAATGGAGCTGTAAACAGGACTAAAGTGTTAATGGACAGGCTCGACCAGGAGACTTACAAATCGTGGAAATTAAAGATTTGTTTTTGAGTTTCGCATTGAGTTAGTCAGAAGTCCTAACAATATACTATATATTAAATAAATCGCTAGTTCATCTTTAATCTTCGAAGGCAGTGCAGTTACCAATAGGTGAGTCGTTAGCAGAAACTTTCAAAATCAAACTGTTCAACGTCTAACCCAGACTAACCTAACCCAACTAGGTAATTATCTCTCGTTAGTCAACGTTCTATTGGACCTCATTCTACTTACCATCAGGTGCAGTGGGGTCACCTTCCCGTGCAAGTATAAAAACAAAATAAAACGATTAATAAGTCTACACCTAAGAAATGAAACTAGTTTTCGGATTTATCACGTTTTAGGTATATTATTATATTCGCGACGTCCGTGACGTGACAACAAGAGCAGCAGTCTTCGAAACGTTGGGAAAAAAATATAAGAAACCGCGACAAACTCTAAAACTAGTTTATTTCGACCTCAACCAAAGTTGATTAAATATAGCTTTTGACATAAAACACAAATCGTAACAAATCTCTTCTGTACCCTTTCTAGAAACAAATTCGTTCGCGTCATACGAGTATGCACGAAGCAAATTTCCTCTGGGGATTATTCAATTTGTATGAATGATGCGGTTGTTACGCTCCAGTGGTCTTGATTAATGCCTGCTAAATCGTATGTCGAAGGTTCCTCTTTGTTATTAGCTTTCATCTTTAAAGACCAACGTTTGTTGTGACGGCTATTTTGGTTTTGATATAAAATATACTTTATCATCTTACGAATAGAGGCCAATCTGTAATATATTTTGCTGTGAGAGAATTTTTTGGTATTGATACGAAAATACAAACTATTCTTAGAGTTACTAAGCTCGCCTTTTGTTACATGTAAGCTGGGCTAGATGACGAAATGACAAAATATCTTTATCTAACTCAAATTGAAGGGGAAAAATACTATGTATGTTGATCTACAAATTATTTGATTATGCAATTCATCTCAGATTTGTGACATGTTTTCAAAATATGTGTGCTAATCAATTTTAATTACTTCTTAACTTATAATGTAATTATTTTCTTGTATATTTCAGGTCTCCAGTATGACGGACTTAGAGGTAAGTAAATACATCTACATCAGTAATAATTTCTATATGTTATGCTTATTCTAAATAGTAAATACCTTTAAATTGCTGTCCGTATTTATTGACATAATTGTATTATTAGCTGCATTATTGCTCCTTCAGATATATTAGGAACAATTGATATTTATATCAAACTCCATAGTTAAATGAATGAAGTTTTGCACAGAAGTTCCGTACTTAATGGTACATAGGTACATAGGTATTATCCGCTAAGCGGTAAATTTCTTCTAACAGAAGTCTAGGTATGTAATAATAAAATTGTACTCATCATTTTCAAATTGTATATATTGTGATATCCATGAACCATAAGACTCAAGGTCCATTCAATGGTTGGTTCTTCAAAAGGATTGTCCTCAATTCTTATCCTAAATCTTATGCACATTTCTTGAAATATTCTTCGAGTTACCAAATTAATTTGCAGTGTCTAAGCTCCGTGTAAAGGACCTTACAGATGTATTCTAAGATTGAAGAGGGCATTGCCCCCACAAATAAGTTATGATAATAGTAATGGATATTTAAATGGAAGTAATTCAAGTATTGGGTAAATTTTGATATTTTTTAACTTCCTGTTTTCATTATCAGCAAAAGAAAGTACCTACATTTCTTGCTTGCTTATGTTTATATAAGCATAATATTTACAAAATATGTTTAAATTTATTAATTTTTTATTTATCAAAAAAATATAAAAAAAAATTAAATAAATATTGTTGACGCAATCACTGTTCACACCCCACGTCCCTCATGACAACGAAAATAAGCAAACTATAGACCCCCCCTCCTCTGTCTAAGCTTATGTAATATTTTGATGTTCTGGTATCAAATAAATAAGATTCATTGCTTGTTGAGAATATATAAAAATATTTTTAATCAAAAATATTATAATAATGTTTGATTTGAATGTCGAAAAGATTAGTGATATCGATGTTTTAAGCCATCATATAAAATAATTGGTATAATACGATTTTAAACATAAAACCTTCTTGGGGTATCACCGTTGATCTAAGAGTCTAAGATGATGATATTTTTTATTTATTTATTTACTTATTCCTTAATGATTAGGTACAGGACCATGATAGACAAAGATTCTAATTCATAGTAGAAGAATCTTTAGATGATCATTTATAATTAATTCTCGAAAGGATTTTTCCATTGTGTCATTTATAATTTGCTTCCGTAACAGCAAAATTCGGCTGGTCGAATGCCCTGGAAGACGTAGAATACTTCTTCAAGATTCCTCGAACGATCAAAGAAGCGGAAGCCGATGGGTGGCGCCGGACCGAGCGACCCCCCGGTCCACTACCAGAACTGAGGATGTATTGCCCCCCCGGCAGGAACGTGTGCCCCTTGTACGATACCGCTGGATCCGTGTCTGGACTGCAAGTCGGGGTGAGTTGCATAATATTTATTATTTTAGTTTTTTAATTTCAAAATTGTTTGCAATTTCTACAACTTTATAAAAAGTAATGAGCATCAAGAAAAATGTTTATGTAGCTTTTTTTAAATGATCATTTTGTTTTTAATTATTTTGTATTGCGAGTCTAAATTATCATATAAAAGTAGTTATTTCGAAATACATTAACAGTCTTACTTATAAAAATTTCGCAAAACTTAGTTTAAAACACAAATTTACTCGATCAGCTGTAAGTCAAAAACCGCCATCTTGCCTCTTTATAAGGTTTAAACTAGGAACCGGTCATGTTATAAGCAATTATTAACAACCTCTTAAAGCTAAAACAATTTAGTTTATATGTAAGACTGTATAGCTATGTATTTTGCATCTTCTCTTGTTCAAGTATTTATTCATTTATTTATTGGATTTTTAAGGGAAACCTTCAAGCAATAATGAATAACATAAAAATAAAGCAAATTAAGTATGTAGACTGGCTATTGTTTTAATTATATTAGCTCTTTCATTGTTATAGTATTGATGTATACTTTGTAAATCAAATAATAAAGAAATATCTATCGCCAAAATCTCGCATTTAATAATGCCGTCACTGCCTGTGGGGTCATGTTAAATAAGATTTAATATTTACTTGCGATCTTGTTCGTTTCTTGCTTTCTTAATACGACAAACTGCATAGCTTCGAGAAGGTACTACATAAATCCGTTCCTCATCTCCACACCATTCACCAGACGGATTGACGAGCGTTTATCCAATTTATTCGAATCAACGGTTCTAAAAGGCCGGTGAAGGACCGTCGATGCATACAACTAGACATTAAACAGTATAGTTAGCTATAGACCGGACACCAGGACCAAATGTTTTCTCCAAAAGTAATTACCAATTGGTAAGTCGTTGTCTTATTTTAAATGTCCGTGTGACAAGAATGGCGTCCTTAGATATTAATACAAAAATAAAATATTTACAGAAAGTATGCTAATATGCGAATTAAAAACGTGAAAATCACGACATGGAAAAAAATTAAGTATTGTATATTAGTGTTTTGTTATTTTATTGTAGATTGAGTAACCATCGCATGAGCGCAAAATTTTTGTATGACAAATTTGCCAATGTCCGCTCTATATAATTTGAATAGTTTTTGCATACAAGAAACATCAACATGTTGAACGGGCTTTATTCGTGGCAGGTTATTGTTGGATCTTTTATCCTGGTATGGTAGTGTCTGGAATTTATAGTTAGTACAACGTAGACCAATATAGTCTCTCTGTCTTTTTAATTACGGCATATTTTGCATCTTAAAAAATGCAAGTAATTTATACGGGTTGATTTTGGAGGTTTCGTTTGACTTTTCATCCTGGTATGGTGCAGTGTCGTTTAGTTAATACAATAGAGATATATATCTATTGTATTGTATGATTATAACGTATAGGGGAAGTTTGTTACGTTTGACATTATAAATAATGAAGAAAAATTTATGTCTTTATAACAACAGTAACTAAAACAACAGTTTTTAGATTTTTTATCTATCTTTGTGTTTGTACACACATTACGCAATTATTACTGCATTAATTGAGTACAGTTTTCACTGATGTATTACTAGACGTCTTACTTAAAATATAGGGTTAATTATAACCTGGAAAAACATAAAGGGGGACTTTTATCCCGGTTTTTATTTCGCGCGGACGGAGCCGCAAGCAACAACTAGTCTAGAATATATTTTATTGACTAAATATATCAAGCATTATAGTATATTATAGTATATCGTGCGTATATCGAAAGCAATACTTCATTATTACATGATCTTTAAACCCGTTCTAAATTACTTAATCAACTAAGTGCAGTAATCATAATATAACTACCAAGCAACGGTATAAGGTAATAGCAACTATTGTCATTGTTTTCAATTGCACACAGGGTGCGTCACTTTGTATCATTAGAATAATAGTTATTAATCTAAATTATGTAAATAAGGTCATTGAAAGAAGATTGATCGTTGGGGCTAATCTCCATTCCAATTTCAGTTCTTTTGTAATATTGTACACGACCATATCTATGGACCAAGGACATAAAATTGTGTTAGACAGCAGTTAAAGTCAAACAGGCAGGCTTAAACAATACAATCAATTAGTATAAATCAAATAAATTAAAAACTCTAATAATAGAATAAAATTGTGATTTAGGTATATATAAGAAATTCATAAATGAATTTATGTATTTATGTTTAATGTTCAAGAAATAAGAGGTCTTTTTATTTTATTTTTTAAAGCCAGGAGCGGAGTGTTTCCAAATGTTTTTCATATTATTATAGGATATCCCTGTAAGCTCTTAAGATAGATCTTGTCGCCTATTTTGATATATAACACAGGCCAATACACATTTTGATGCCTAGGATTTAAGACCTAATTATGAGTACGTCTCATCACGTGATATCAAATTGGCTACTGATTTTTTTGTATCAGCTCTAGTTTAAAGGATATTAAAAAAAAATTACAAATAAATATCGATATATTCACAAATAATTTAATTAAAAAATTTAATTAGCACCAGCTCTATATATTATCTCACTGCTGGAAAGAGGTTTACACTACTGAGTTCTTAAGTCATACAAGCTAGCCTAATGCGGGTTGCCAACTTAAAATGCTAAGATTATGATAAAGGATAATACTTGTTCATAATATAATAATTGTGGACCTACTTAAGTCAGTAGTTCCCCGTGAGCTCGTTTTAACGGTCAAGGAAAATCCTACAAGGAAACCAATGTTAATAGCCTTTATGATTGAGAAGGTGTTTTGAACCGGTATAAGCGGTCCCTACACGTTAAGTTAATAAATGATCCTGATCGATATCTGCAAATCGGTTGCAAATATAAACCAACAAAAAAGTATTATTTAAGCGTCATTATTAAAAGTCAGTTTGGGTAATTTATACGTTTTACTATGATTATTTATTTATTTCAAACTTTACCTGGCTAGAATCATTACTTAAGTCTTTCTCTTACTTTCATTACAAAACACCACGGGAATATATTAAATACTTACTATACTTATAGATGTTTCAGACTTGACTTCATTTACTTTATCCTACATAATGTATACTACTATAGATTATAATCATTTATTAGACTTGACCATTACATCACTTTTAAAAAGTTTGCCTAAACAATTACCGTAAATTGTTTGGGCAAATTTCGTACCATTTAACCATACTTTGTCCCCTTTTTCTTTTTAACCAAAATTTTGAATTTTAAGTAAATTCTATTTGTTTGTTATGAGTTCTCCTCTACATTTTCGGAGTTCAAGGTTTTATACTAATGAAATTAAAATAGGACCATTCGGAAGCATACGAACCGTACGAAACTTAACCATGCATATGAAATTGTACTCAAAAATAATCATTTAATCGGACCATGGGGTAGAATTATTGCTGGAAGTAAAATAAAAAATGATAAAGACATAAACCTTCCTCCTTTGGAGGATTACCACCGTTGCCGTTCGGTAGCCAACAGTTTCATTGGTGCATGTTTTGACCAGTTTCCAGTAGAGGAATTCGTGTCTCCCGTGGTGAAGCCTGAGAAGCTGTTTGTGAAGTGGCACGCTCCTGCTGCTGACGGCGAGCCCGCGAAGGACTTCTACACATCCACTCAGTTTTACGTATCGGAAGGTTGGTATTTTATGATCTGCACAAGTAACTTTTGAAAAGATAATAAAAGCTAAAGTAGCATCTAAAAGAGCTGCCGCTAAAAAAAGTCTTAATTTTAAGCAGAAGTTATAGTAAAACTAATGTTATCAATGAAAGAACTGAAAAGTAACAATAAAACTAATTGGTCCTGTCAATGAAGAAACTAACTGTTAGGGTTAGCAAGTCAGCTATGGATAGTGTGGTTCTAAGTTCGAATATACAATTCATCTAAAAGCAAGTTGAATTTTATTTTTTAGCTAAATGTTGGGACCAAGAAGCCGCTCGGCTGATGGTAACTGTCTATAATAATTCATTATCCGAATTTTTGGATAACAAAACAATGTTAATACAGGACTCCATTTGTCACTTTGCGGCAGTAGACTTAAGTGCCATAGTGCTCAGTAATTGCACTTAATACAATAACGTTTATATCGAACTTAATGCTGCTGCTTGGGGATAGAAATAAAAAATCATCGGTCCATAGTTGTCTAGTATTTTAACAAAACACTTATTATATATATTTTTCAAATACTTATGCAATGTTTTAATTTCAAGTTAGTACCTAGTATTTTTAACAGACTGCAAAAAGGAGGTTCTATATTCGACTGTGGGTTTTTTGAAATTATTATTTAGTTAATATCAACTAATGAATTTCTGAATATAGACCATGATAATTTGCTTCCATTTTAGAATCTCTCAAGGCAGGCGCGGGTCCAACAATTGAAAATGGCGCCACACTCCAAGATGGCGGCGTGTGGGTGAAAGGTCCCGATGGACACCTCATGAGAATCCCTACAACCGAAGCTGAACTCAACAGCACTAAATATAAGAAGCAAAACTGCATACCTAACATGGGTTCGTATCGCTTATTATATAAGCTAGTGAAAATATTACTTTATTTATTTCACAACTTTATTGTACATCATAAAGAAAACATTGGGCTTAAGATTAAAAAACAATAAAGGCGATATTACTCTGTACGAGTATTATTAGCATCAATGAATTAGAAACGCTAACATTATCAACGCAAGATTTAAAATTATTCAACAAAAATGGTTCAACCGTCCTATCGTGTCCTTCATAGCTTAATGACACTTACAGGTACTCATTACTACTACAACATGACCCGTCAAATGGCCTGTGAGGACTTCTTCCCGTGGTTCGCACTGGTCACCCAGGGGGATCTCATCGGCACAGGGTTCCAAGTCATCGGGAAGTTGAACAACAAAAGCCAGAAGCACCGCAACTGGTTTGAAGATTTCTCCAACCCGGAAAAAAGCATTCAGGCTAGTATATCATTTACATCGACTGCCTTGGTGTGTAGTTGTATTGCGTGCGCAGAGGTCCGAACTCTGAGGTCCCGTGTTCGAATCTTAGGTAGAGCAAAGTCAAGTTTCTCTGTTCAATATCAGCTCGGAGTAATTTATGCTCGATATAGTGATAGGCTCACCCAATATCACATCATGGGGTGGAGCACACTTTGCTAAAAGTGGAGGCGACAGTTGCACCTCTGTCTACGCCTTCTGGGGAAAGAGGTGTGGTTTGTTTGTTTTATGTTTTATTATTTTAGATTTTTGTGAGTTTGAGATCTTGATAAGGGGGTGAGGATAACTTTACTCAGATATAGGATTTTTGATAAGCTAAAATCAAGAAAAAGGATTTTGTAAGGATAGGGCATAGTCATTCCACTAAACAATAATATGGTGTGTGAAGCGATCAAAAAGACTATCGCTTGATGAGAGATGCTTGTCACGAAACATCATTGACTTGTCTATATTTAACTTGATTTTGCATCTTTTTGGATACCCCTATAATCTAGAAAACATCTTGACTACCTCGACGGTTTAGGTAGTGCAGTTGTATTGCCTACACATTATCGCGCTGATGTTTCGGCTTCAATCCGCTATTTAGTTCAATTCAAATTTTCATAACCGTTTGCTGTCCATTACAGACTTCGAGGCTTATATTAGGGCTGATATTATTATTATTTATTATTATTACAGACTTCGATGCCCCTCGCCCCTGATTGTATGGCTGATTGGATGTCCAAATATGGCCTGATCTCCCTACACATCTATTTCACCAATACTCCTTGGGAAATCAAGTGCAGGTATGTTCATTGTGTATTATATTTGATTTGAAGACACAAAAAGGATGAAGTCGAGGCGGGTTAATAGACATCCTTCCATTTGGAATGAGCCAGCCTTCGTTGCAGTGCAGGGCTTTGATGCAACCCAACCTCACGCTTGCAACGTTCACATAGGAAAAATACTGTTTTCCATCGACAATTGACTAAAATGCCTGACAAACATCTGCCGGCCAGAGCCGGGATAGTTAATATCGTTACTGTTGAGGACAAATACTCTAAAAACCGTGAGGATGGTGCAAACTTTAACTAGTATGGATCTACCACAATCAATCAGCGTGAGGAAACAGTTTTACTGTAGCACGGTGTTGCATGTCTATTGCATTGTTTCTACTTTGATATTTACAGATTTTCGTTTCTTTTTTTCTACTTTCCCTCGCTCCAATATGGATCAGCACAACTTTTTCAAGCATGTTGCAGAAAGGATGAGAATAAAGTTTTACGCCCGATTGTCAGCCTGATGCCTACTCTCTTTAAGGGATAAAACTTAGTATTCCCTGAAAATCCAACCCGAGACTTTCGGTCCTTCTCCCTGCACTAGAAAGACTAGTGGTCGTATTAATAAGCCGATCTCACTTTCAAGAAGGATCTTAAGTAAAGATACTGAACCATTAAATACACAAAACTATTATTTGAGTGCCTGGTATGAACCGAGCCGGTGCTGTTTAATAAAGTAAATTCAGCTCACAAAATAAATAAAGATAATCGCTACTAGGATTAGGCTTTCAAGTAACGTTTTTGTCGTGTTTATTGAATAGTGATGATCTTAAGATACGGATTTTAACTTGAGAGCGTATCGGTTATAATCGCACTTTTGATGGTAGTAGGATATATTTTATATCCGCTCGGGTAGCAACCACTGTACAAAAGGTTTTAAACCCGCCATAGTAGCTCACGTATGTGTGTCCCGTTCCAGGATCAACTTGTGTATATCCGGGTCTAACAAGCCGGCATAATTGTGTTGACTATCAAGGAGTAATTATCTCTTATTAGTCGACATTCTATTGGACCCTACTCCAGTCATCATCAGGTGCAGTGGGCTCACTTCAGCGTACTCTTAAAAAAACTTGAGAGCGAAATTGAGTTGGACCTATTAATACGACCCTAGGTGACGACAGAGATATATCAATTACATTTGTCTAATAAAATTTAATATCGACGATGTAGCGCCAATACCTCGTAACTGCAATCATTGAACATTTCTTACTTACTTTAAACCTTTTCTTTACAATTTCTATGAATGTCTTTTATACTAATTTTCTATTAAAATATTAATGTTATCTTACAAGTTTGTCTACGTGGATAGGTATTGGTAGTCCATCGTCGGTATTCCTTTTGTTTTTAGGACAGGCGACTCGATTCAGCTAGCGCCGCCTCTCGACAGGCTCATTCTCAATAGCGTGCGTTACGCATACCAAATATCCGACGAAGTCACCAAGCTTTTCAGCGGATAATTCGATGTCACGTATCGACGATATACTGTAACCAAAAGACTATTGTAGAAATATTTTAATAAACTTTTTGATTGTGTTTTAGTTTTTTTTTTCATCCTGGTATAGCAAAGGTAAGTGCCGATAGCTTATTTGAGGAACAGACTGCTGAGACGAATGTCTGCAGGCTTGAAATCTAAGGGCATGTACCTCTGACTTTTTTAAAATTATGTCAGTATTCTTTAAGAATTATCGCTTGCTCTAAGGTTGACGGACAACATCGTGAGGAAACCTATCCATCTGAGAAATTCTCTAAAAATAATTTTGAGGGTATGTAAAGCCTGGCAATCTGCATTAAGCCAGCGTGGTGGACTAACACCTAATCCATCTTAGTGATAGAGGACGCCCGCGGTCAGAACTAGGACAGTATATTATACAGGATAATATTATTATAGCAAAGGTCCATCGGATGGAACTTGTAAAATTCAGTATACTTTGATACAGATATGTTATTGATGAGTGGAGATGTTACTTTTTGGACAGCATTTACGCAAATACTTGTTTATTATATTAATAAAAGAATACAAAAAACGTGAGCTGGCAGCTGCCATAATTGTCTATATTGCTTACGCTCCTTTTTACCCCCGAAGGGGTAGGCAGAGAAGAATCTACTGCACTAACTTTTCGCCTTGCATATTCCATCCCGTGATATCATAGGGGGTGCGTCTTTCGCCATAACGAGCACAAATTCCAGATCACAAGATGATACTCCGTAGAAAAATCCAATCCAATATCACTTAGCCCGACTCGGGAAGTGAAGCTTAGACCTTAGCACTGCAGAGCAGTACAACTACGCCACTGGAGCAGACATTACTTTCTAAAATCTAATACGAAAACAAAATACTCTTATAAGAACAATGGGGACGCTGTAGTGACGCTACTGAAGACGTATCCAATCAATTCTTATCACTGATCGACGTTTCATTAGTGAGAAATCCTTTGAGACTATCTTATCTTCACGACATCTAAAGTAAAACTCCAGCTTCGGGCTAGATTGTAACAAATATGTAGTCATTTTTTATACGGGTACAGCAGAGTCTACAATCTTTCTGATTGTATGTAAAGTGGTATCCAGATAGAGCGTTGAATAACCAGTCCAAACGGTCCTGGTCGTTTTCTATCCTGATGATTTTAGTTCACAAGGGATTTGAATCGGTAAATACCTGATTATAAAGATTTAAACATGCATAATTGTATTATAAACTTCCATTATGAATGGGAAAGTTTGTGAAAATGTTGTGATATTTATTACGAATACTCAGAAACAGCTGAATGGATTTGGATGAAATTTGGCGCACAGAAGGACCATGTCCTGGATTAACATATAAGCTACTTTTTATCCCGGTAAATTGCTCCCATATAAAATAATGAGACTTTTTGTTCGTATCTCTTAAATAGATGTAATGATAAATAAATGATGTGTATTTATAAATGTGTAAATTTATAGTGCCACGTGTAATCGGTGCAGCATTTTAGTGAATTTTCTGGCGGGAAAAGCCTTGCACGCGAGCGAAGCAACGAGCAACACCTAGTAAATTATATTCAATTACAATCAAAGTATAATGAATATACAAAGTAATGTAAAAATAAATTAAAATATTTTGTCAGGGGCGATTTTAGGTGCAATTTGGGAAAGGTGAGGGATTAAATTTGTTTTATTGCCAAAATCCCTTATTGCAAATTAGTACCTAGATGAGACATATAAGTGGGTAGCTACTTATTTTCATTTCTGCTAAGACTTGTATACCTATTTTGTTAAAGAAAAATAATAGAATGGAATTGCAACTTCAATTTTATTTGAAGTAAAAGTCTTTTGTGCTTCTAATCTGTAAACTATACATTATCTTCAAGCCAGAATATCGACGTCAACGCTTTGTTTTGCGCAATTATTTAGCAGGGTTATATAAGGGTTATCTGATGACGTTTAACTTGATTATATCCTTTGTTTTGTTAATAACCTACATGTTTACTAATATATTTTTGTAGAATCTTATTTATTTTTATAGTAATATGGTATGCCTAAAGAAAGCCCGGTTACAACGGGCCCATCAACCATGATTTAGTATTTTATGTTGTGATTTAATGAAAGTTTTTTCTTAATTTTTTTATTCGTGAAACGATTTTATCACGATTTTAAAAATATGTGGGCTTCAAGGACTCTTTTAACTTATAAACATATTTAAATTTAATTGTTTGCCTTCACTGGACAACTAGCAGCAACAACAGCTGGTCAAACACAAAACCAAAATGTAATTTTAAATATACGATTTCGCGTCATATCATTATTTGCACAGAGAGTGTACAATATTAAAATACATAATTATGAAAATTTATGGAAATAAATATATTGCGTATGAAAAAAAACAATTTAGTTGAAATACGAGGTGGCTGAATTTTTTACACGTGCCCGGCAGAGTGACCCCACTACAGCTGATGCTAAGTAGAGTGGGGTGCAATAGAATGTCAACTGACGAGAGATGATTATCCCTCGACAGTCGACAAAATTATGCCGGCCTGTTGGAACCGGGTATTGTTAAGTTGGCTATTATAGCGGGTTTTAACACCATGTGTACGGTGGTCGTTACTCGGGCGGATATAAAATATATCCTACTACAAGCGTAATGATAAAGGTAGACTTTGTCTTTTGCCGCCGCGAAGCAGCGTCAGCAAGCAGTCATTTCTCATTACTCATTAGCAGTAGGTAAACTCAGGGTCAATATTGTTACATCATAGCAATATTGTTACATCATGCTATGGCATAGCAGTAAGATATAGGAGTAAGATATTGATTGATTCCTTTCTAACAGAATTTCGGCCGTTGCGGTCAATCTCAACGGAGATCAGCCCAGTGCGCAGGAAATATCAGAGTGCATAAGTGTGTGCGCAATACAGGTACCTTCTCCGTTATTTCTCTTTCATAGTTTGTTGAGACGACAATCCGACATGACCGGAGAGAGATCAGCCGCAGGACCAATGGCTTTACGTGCTTTCACGTTGCACTTTCAAATTGTTTTATTTCTGACTTACCGCCATTTTTAGTACACGATCACAGTCTTCAAACCGACTCCGAAAATAAACTGAACAAAACAACTCATTTGTAATCATCCAAAAAAAGTTTGATCGAATTGGTCAATTTTCTTGATTGATCGAAAAAAGTTATTGGGATGGTTTATTGTAATATTCGGTTAGTGAATAAAAATTACAAACTTCTGGTACACAATAAATTATAATTCGTCTATATATATATTAATTTATTTTTTTAAATAAAGACGCAAAAACAGATTACAACCAAAAAATATAAAATATACAAATATAAAACAAGATTGTATTCCAAAACTTTGCGCCCCAATATATAATATAATAATAATTATTATTATATAACTTTATGTTACACTTTGAAATACACAGTTTCATCTCTGACTTACGAAATAAAAGTTCAAACCTTTTTGGTACACAGTATTATAATTAATCATCCACTTATGTTTTGTCACTAATCGAATTATAATCAAATTCGTGAGCAAAAGCTAGTTATAAAGTAAAGTAAGCCTTTGATAGCCCATAATCTGAGTAAATTGCACCAAAGGCATCGTTAAAGGGTGAATATTTACAAGAGATAGTTCCTTGCGATACTGTAACACATTTATCTCAGATATTGAAGTAACAAGATTCGTGATACGCTACACGTAACCTTATTTAACCCCTATTAAGGTACAATATGTATTCGTACTCGTTTCGAGGTGGTCTTTACATTAGCTGTTGTATTTCGGACTTCACCTTGGTAAGTTCAGTTACTATGTCAAGGTGTACAGAGGTAGGTGAAGAATTAATTATTGAAGGCAACAGAATATCCTGCCTGCAAATAAATAAGGATAAATTAGTGTTCCTTGAGACTCGCCAAACTTCACCACTCGGCGTTATAACTTTTTTTTTTTACTCTGAATGACGAAACGAGCTCCCGTTCGCCTGATGGTAAGCGATACGACCGCCCATAAACAGTAGAAATACCATCCAACACATTGAATTATAAAATATTGTTAGGTATTCCACTGCGTTCGCCATCCTGGGACATGAGATGTTAAGTCTCATTATGTCCAGTAGATACACTGTAACTCATAACATGTGTGCCATTCCTGACTCACAGTGTTGAAGAGGTGGATGGGTTGATGAATTTTGGCACATAGAAAGACCATTTCACGCATTAACAAATAGGCTACCTTTAACCTGATAATTTGCTCCTATAGAAAATAATGAAAATTTGTAATCTTATTTTTTGAATAAGGTATTGACATTGTTCTACGATTGAAGGACTTTTGTAGCAGGAAAGCCTTTTTTGGGCGGATGAAGCCACCAGCGACAGGAAATTCTTAATATACATTCATTAAAATTTACATAAAGTCATAAAGGAAGACCTTGAAAGTTCCGCTTTACTTCCCACATACCTGGGCATTATTCTTTAGCTTCATACCTTTACTGCCATGATCATTATACTTTCGCTTTTATAGTCTACAGTGATTTCCCCAAACTCGAATGGAAAACTCTCGAAGCACGTAGTAGTGGACGCAATCGATTCAGGACAGAAGATTGATGAAGGACCTGTGTAATCGTGTACGAACCGAGGAGACGCCTCTACCAATCTGTCAGCGTCACGGTCCGCCCCCACTCGCCAAGATAGCGGTACTTTCACGTGGATTTATAACGTATTTATTGGAAAATTCATTGGCTTTTTAATTTTAGACATAAGGTTCTAGCCTTAAGCGTCACGATTGTAGTGACATCTAGTTAAATTATGAAGAACTTTGCGTTTAATTTTCAGCAAAATTGTATTAAAAACAATAAACAAGAACTCAAGGTCACTGTTTACAGTGCTTTTAGAAATGTAAAGGATGATAATCAAAATTGAATAGTATTGCTGTTCAGATAGTTCTACTTCAAATAAGAACAGACTAAGGGCCGTATATATAAATAATAAATCAATCACACTTTTGAGTAGTATCACAAGTCGAAGAAAGAAGAGATTAAGAAAGAGAAGAAATTTATTTTGCAACAAACACAAGTTACATACACATAACAAACAAACAAGCGAAACAGATAAAAAAAAAACTCATGTGTGAATAAGGCTTGGGTAGTAACTTAAGAGCTTGATCTCAGTTAAGACGGTGTTGTTGAACAAACAAAACTCAGCTGTCAAAATTGACAATATGTGGTTTAAGATATGATTTAAAATGTCGATATCTATTTGCGACGATCTTAAGATGCTGACTTTAATTTGAATGGCTCATAGTTTTAGTTAGTAAAAAAATTAAAAATTTTTGGATCTTACATTATGACATTGAGTATTTGTTGTTTTATGTATTTATTGAGAAATTAAAATGATTGTGTGGCTTTCGAAATGGCAGAATTTCAAAGCAAATATGTTAACCTATAAATATATTTTGTAATTATATGCATTAATAAGGCGCGTTGGGGTAAGATCGTAGGAGGTGTAACATCGTATAAATGAAATAACTTGCAATTGTGTTATAATTTTTGTTCTTAGACAACACTACCTGTGGCCCCATCTTATTCCCTACGTTCCACTACATTCACATGAATGATTCCGTCAAATAAATAATGTTTACGGTGCTAACAAACAGAATATCGGCATTTCGTCGTTCCCTGGCAGATCCGGATTAACCCCATGCAAGAATTTGCCTAATTTTAATTTAGTATTTCCTGTTTTCAATTACTTTTGTAGTTATATAGTATCATAATGGAAATAAATCTTGTGACTTGTTTATTCAAATTTGTCGAAACATCTATATTCCCTGAGATCCGATCTTCACGCATACAATTATTTGTCGTTAAAGAACGGATAAAAATCGTTCGATCTAGCACTTGTAAAATATTGCGAGTTTGTGTCAAAATTTACACACGAAAACGTCTGAACTCAGTAATTATGTATTTTTTTATAGCTCATGGGAATGATCAATTTTGTTTATTTGTTATTTATTTCCACGTATATGTACTATTTCTTCGAAATTTTTTAAAAATATCTACAGTGTCAATCGTGAGGGTAAGATCGTATGCCTAGAACTATTAAAAAACAAAAGTTCGCTTCTAAAAATATCTTACGAAATTTATTAAATTTTTGAATGTTTATAAATGACTCTCTAGATCAGAATAGACTCTTTTGATGGATTTTAGAATCCGTTTAACATATACGGTTTTAGAGAGTAGTCCGAACTATACCTGTGAAGGTCCTATCTTTCTCACACATTTCTAAAAGTATGGTACTTTTTCAAAGCCTTATAAAACATTAACTGTTATATTTAAGAAATTTAAAAATATATACCATTTAGTATATTTAATAACATATAACTAAGTTAATAATTCATTATGATAACTTCTATAGAATTCTTGTAAAAAAATATTTTGAGAACACTGTTTAACACGTCAAAAAAGCATCCGATTTTACCCCAACGCACCTTATACAATATATGATAGTAAAACCACATCAAATTTAACAATAATAGCAATTTTGTTATTCTAGTAATCAGATCGTGTACCCAGTAAGTATTTGATTGTTTTTTTTTTTATGATTTGTTAATGACAAAAATTATTCTATACTATTTTAATTTTTTTAGCGTTTAAATAAACAAAAACAATATTTTTTTCAGTGTACGCGTCTGACCTGAGCTTCTATAAGTATTGGCATTTACCTTTAGATATATTTTATCCCACGTACATAATGGTACTTTTACATCGAGGATTTTTACGAGGACGAAGCAAGAAACTCCAATTTACAATTAAGTTGAAGAGGTTTCGAGCTTTGATTTTATTTGATTCAAAATAGCTCGTTTATTTATTCCCCGACCTTTATAACTTCCTGAACTAAAATGGAATCCACAACCGCGACCTTATTTTCTATTTTGGATATGTAATGTCCGTTTGCGTGTCATGCCGATCACTCCAACCCTTAACTGTTGACTCATCCTCAGGCGCAGACTTACTAACCTATTTACCTATTCAAAGTGTTGTGTATTAGGGATATTCACTAATAATAGAGGCCGGCAATTGCTTTTACAGAAAAACTTGTTTATTGCGAGAATGAATAAAGAATTGACCATTGACAAGAGAACATAGACAATTACATAGATAATAAAACAGATTAAATTAAATTGGACTTTTACTCAACACAAAGGATTATTTGTTTCATACCCAAACGTTACAAGGCTACCATGCTCTTTATTAAGTATTTTTGTGTTTTAGATAACATAGATACTAAATAGATAGATAATTCTTTATTGAACACATAAGTAACAGAAAAAAAACCTATATACAAATGAAGTATAGCTAGTGCAACAATAGGCGGTCTTATTGCTAAGAGAGATCTCTTCCAAACAACTGTAGGATGAAATTATTTCTACAGAGAAGTTGGAGAGTGGGTTTATTAACAATTAATAAATACAATTGGATAATCAAATGTTTTTATTGTTATATAAACATATTTGAATTCATAATTGATAAACGTGTATTAAAGTAGTCTAGGTATTTGAAAATCAATGTCAAATGTGTTTTTCTATACGCAATTTAGGATGTGGCAATATTTTTTTGATGAACACAAGATCGGTGGCGGCAAGGACGACCTTGTACACTAGATTATAATATAATATATCCTTTTAAATAAAAATAATATTTTCTAAATCAGTTAATAAATGATTCAGTTCTGAGGGAACAAGCATTAAAAAATATATCGAATTGAAAACCTCCTCCTATTTTAAAAGTCGGTTAAAAACAATATTTTCTAGAGAAATGCATACAATTTAAATAAACTTTCTATTGCACACTTTTTTTTTACTAATAATTCAGTTTATTTAGAGTTGAATAATATTTAAAATTTGTCTTGAATTTAAGAATAACAAGTAATATAAATAAAATAGTTTGATTACACTGTCTTGAATTTACAAGTTTCATTGTTATACACATGGTCGTTGCATAAATAACTGCTTGTAAAATTCATAATAAAATTAATACTGGCAATTTCCTTAACAGATATCATGATAATTTTTTTTTCCTAATTGCTTCCACCACTGGGGCGAATGAAATAATTATGTTGGTTTCCCCGGTCTTATGGCCCAATGTCGACACTGGAGTATAGCATCATCTGAACAAGCTTTGCACCCAGTCTCTAATCCCATGTGCACCCTGCACCGGCACACCAACCTAAATCCTCGGTAGCCATCGATGCATACAAGGCGGGCTACCGGTCTAAGAGAGAATTCAAAATAATGCTAAGGTCTCTCATTAGCGGGCTGCGCGGCGGAGGATCAGTTTGCACCCCTAGCACGCATTTACGCGTTACAGTATTGTAATGTAATGGTTTCGCTAAAGTATATTTCCATTTGAAACTAAAATACGGCATCGTGATACTTGCGTGTACAATTCTGTGTAGAAAAGAATATTTTTATTTATTGATGCATCCCTATTATATCTGTCATATCTGTCATTAACTATTGATGTAAAATTTCAAATAGCAGTGGCGAAAGGTGAAATTTTCCAAAGGGAAACCCAACATTATGCAAGAACGCGGTCTGCAAATCATTCTGATGATAAAAAGATTCTACATAAAGTGCAGCCGTATAAGTTTCGAACAAAATAAATATTAATAAAAAAATATTTTTAATTTTACATATCTTTACACTACGACTACGCGAAGAGAATTTTTCGGAGCGGCATCATCATACTTTCAGTCAGAAATATACACACACATTATATTCAAACTAAGCTACAGTATGACCAAAAAATGTGAAAAATAAAATTTCGGGATTTTTAGCGCAAATATTTTTTATTCTTATATGATTTTTGTCACAATGTTAGCTTGAGGTAAAAAGAAATGTGTGGTTTTATTTAGCAACGCTATGTCAAAATGACCGTTTGGTGCACTTCTTATTGATTTTGTTCACAAACATAACATTACTCACACGTTATTTTATGGACGTTGAGTTATACAAAAATTTCGCATTGAATCCAAATTGTCATACCAAGGTTTGAACGACAAAGTTCCTCAAACAATTGATGGAAGCGTCTATTCACAAACCGCGGTTTGACATGTCCCTGATGCTGCACATTTGTTGACGTGTTTGAGCTATTGTGTTATTCGGCAAAGCGAGTTCGACTTTGTGTAAACATACGCAAAGTTGGTTTTAGTTTGAGTAGATAAAATATTCGCTTAGTGCCAAATAATGCCGCTGTGGAAGCAGCAAAGAGGATCAAGAAATGGTGAAACTAGCGCAAAAGATAATCCGCCAGTGGATTTTGGAACTGTGTTTGTTATGACGACATTTTGCTGTCGACTTATCGATGGTGCCGAGTGTACGATTGTCTGGTTGGCGTAGTTGCGCTGCCGTGCAAAGGTCTTAGGTTCGATTCCTGAGTCGGGTAAAACGTTATTGGTTTTTTTTCTCCATCAGTCAGGTGTCTAGAATTTGTATCCGACATGGAGATAGGCTCAACCTCCATCATAGCATAGGTGATGAGACGGAAGAGAAATTGAAAAAAGTCGGTGAACTAGCTACACCTACCGGGATAGAAGGCTTGATTAGACGTCCACACAAGTATCTACTGACCATATACAGGGTCATTTTGATAAGGCGTTACTAAATAAAATAGTTCGGAAACAATAGGCACTGTACAGTACTGCTGCAATTTTGGTTAAAATAAAAAAATATCACTGGCTACGGAAATACTCTCACAAATACATATAACATCAACCAATCGACTACTGTCAATGAACAACTGCCTCTGTAATGTTTTTGTCATAAAGTATGTACCATTACAAAAATATTTTTTTCCCAACAATACAATAATTAACTCATCATAATTGATGCCTTAAACATAAAAGTGTTAGTTTCGAACAAAATAAATATATATAAAATTTAATTTAATTTTTACAAATACAATATCATTATTATTCTTACTTTAAGAGAAATTGTCAGAACAGCTACATCACAGTTTCAGTCAGAAATACAATCACGCTCACGCTCAGTTCTGAGCGCTCACGCCATATTTGCACTAAAATACATAATTATATAAAAATCAAAATAGTTTTTTTGTTCTGAGGTTTTTTTGTGAAAGATTTTCGTTATTTATGGAAGATTTTTGGCACAACGTAACCAGAGGTAAAGATGACTATGAGACATAATTTATTAATTCATCGTCAAAACGACTGTGTATAAATTAAATTGAGTTTATGTATGTTCCCTATGGACTCCCTTAACGAATAATAATCTTAATCGGTAATCTTTAGATTATTTCAAAGAGTGATAATGTGAAGTTAGATAACGGGCGGACCACAAGAAGTTATCTGGCTAAATGGCGAACGGTGAAATTTTCCGAAAGGGACCCCGACACAACATATAGGTATTAATATGTATAGTGTCTACCAATTTGCACTAGGCCAGTGCAGCGTGGTGGACTAATTACCTCTCAGTAGTAGAGGAGGTCCGTGCCCAGTAGTGTGACAGTATATACTTAATACAGGGTTGATATAATATGCATAAATGCAGTCATTAAGTCATTCTAATGATAATTAGATTCTACATAAAGAGAAGGCGGTAGGAATCGTTATATTTCGCCACTGCTGGCTAAAGATAAATTTAGTGCGACATTATCAACCAACATTTTGTTTTAAGTAATGTAATAACAATGGCTGTTTTTCGGCGAGCAGTTTTTTTTTTCATTTAAATTTATAGTAATGAAAAACGTGATAAAATATAAATCAATATTGATTTATGTAAATATTCACAACTGTTCAAAATATAAAAATGAAAATGCGTATGTGAAATACTTGATAAAATATTATAATTAGACAGTTTAATACACAGGTGAAACATATTATAATTTAATAAAAAAATTGTGCGACATGAAATACACGGTGGAACGGAAAAATATTATCTTCAATGAAATGCGTATACTTAAGTTTAATTTTATTCATATTACTTATATTTCGATACTTTACATCATTATTTCTCAAATTTTATTCGACCATAATGATGATCGCCGCGAATATTTGTTTTCGCTCACGTTGAAGAATGAATTTTGAATATTTTATATGCATTATCTACGTCATTCCTCATGATCTTCAATTTACAAATTACGGAAAAATCAACACAAAAGTTGGGGATCCTGAACAGAGCCAAGCGGTACTTGACGTGCAACCACAAACTGGCGCTTTATATACCGCAAGTCCGACTGCACGTGGAGTACTGTTCATACCTAACACTTGCTTAACCTACTTGACTCCTTACAACGACGAGCACTTCGCATCGTCGATGATCTCAATCTCACGGATCTCTGTGGAAGCGTTGGGTATGCGAAGTGACATTGGATCCCTCTGTACGGTTCAAGCGAAGCAAGATGTTGTTTAGTTTTAATTCGATTTATAATGTCAGCTGGAACAGTTGCCAAAATTTGCAGGTTAAGTATTCTAGACCAAGATTTACTTTTCATTTTTTATACTTTAAGTCAGTAAATGATCAAGTAGACCATATCACTTGACGTTCAGTGACTCATAAGTATCTAAAACTCAAGAAAAATCAATAATACCAGCCTAAAGGAACCCATTAGGAAGTAAGAGAGAAGGGGCTTTTGGACAGCTTCCTCACAATTCGAAATGCAATAGTCTATCACAGATAGATTCATGCAAGTTCTCACATGGTTCTACGGGTGTAGTCACAGCAGATGCAGTGGTCAGGATTAAAATAGTGATAGCTCTTTTTAGACATTTCTATTGCCTTAATGCACTGCCATGGTCTTACATCCACGAGGCACTACGGTACGTGATGCCGTCTTATCTTCGGCACTAGTGGCACTATCATTCATGCATCTGGTGCACGCGTATCTGTCCGAGAGGGACGTGGTGGATCCGGGTACCGATGGGTGGGACCGAAGAGAGATGACGTGTGGTTTTCTACAGGGCTTGGATTTGAGTCCGCCCCTTTGGAATATCGGGTACGACTGGGTGTTCCGTGGTGCTAAACTCTGAGGCATCGGCGTGACATGTTGACGATGCGCGAATTCTGTCGATTGCTCGCATCTGAGCTCGACCAAAGTTGATTGTCGAGCATGCATCGGCACTACGCGAATATTCATTCGCGCATTACCAACGCATTCGCGTTGGTACTGATCAGTCGGAATCGGCAACTATATATCAATATCAACCATTTTATGCGAGTTTCAACAGCAGATCAGCTTGTGTATATCCGAGTAATCAAAGATCGTCAGTCGACATTCTATTGGACCTCATTCCACTTACCATCACGCGCAGTGGACCACTTTGCCGTGCCTGTACTAAAAAAACACGGGAGAGAATTATAATATAAAAATAATTATACCTTACCATGCTTAGCACTCAAGTTCTAATTATAATAAGATAGGATAACATAGGGGAGACTGAAGATTGCGCCTTATCCATTTGGCATCACTGTACGACTTGGTTTAAACAGATGGTTACGATATCAATAAATTTAAACGATTTAATTTTATTGATACAACAACAGAACCGAATTCAGATAGTTTAAAACTATATTTAAAAACGTACTTGAACGTGTTATGAATATAAGCGTTTGAATAAAAGCAATAAGTTGTTACTTGTCACTTAGAATGTTCCAAAAAAATGCTACTCGTAAGTTGATGACGTTTATTTTTGATGTTTGAGGTTGATCGAGAGACCAATGCGTCAGTCCCGTGTTAGTCCCTCAACTAGTCCCAACAAAATGACATAGGGTCGTTTCATGTTTGCTGCTTCATTCTAAGCATACAGTATCTACCATTATCTTACACATTGCTTTTCAAAATGAGGAGCACCCCCTAGGGAGGCGAGATAACGTTAAGGGGGGCGTTATTGTACATTCTGTAAATCAATTTCTAACCCTCGAGAACAGTACTTTTTCTGGATAAAGGGTACCATATGTTCTTCATTCCTGGTGACGTATATGCAAAATTTCATGATCATCGGTCAGAGTAGTAAAGGTGTGAAGGCGTAACAAACAATCACTCTCTGCTGGTGGTAGGATACATTTTATATCCGCCTAGATAGCGACCACAGAACATAGGGTGTTAAACCGCCATAGTGGCCCACGTAAGTGTGTCGCGTTCCGGGATCGACCTATGTTTATCCGGTTCCAACAGGCCGGCAAAACTGTGTCGACTGCCGAGGGGTAATCGTTTCGCGTCAGTCAACAATCTATTAGACCCCACTGGGGTCACTTTGCTGAGCACATAAAACAAAACACTTAGTTTCATAATATTAGTTAAGATACTTGGTGAGCATGACTTTCTCTTCCTTGCATTGAAGAGAAGGGGGACGTGGGCAAGCACTATTATAGGCAGCAGGGTGATGTGGTAAAAATACTTTGGGAACCTCTGGTCTATTAAATATTTCTTTTTGCGTATTTGTACATCGAAACTACATTAAGTACATTAGGTGGCTACTGAAAACCAGTGCTGTGTTTGCTTGTCATAACACAGCTTATGCTGAGAAGGCCACCTAGTTGTCGCGGTTTGGACATAGAAATTAATTACTTAGTAGTTTTGTTCTTTATTTTATTTTTTGTTATGTATATATATAATATGGATATGTACCGCGACAATAAATTATTCTTTCTTTCTTTCTTTTCTTAAACTGAAGTCTAATACACCTGAGTACGGCCCCGCGGCTTCAGAAATCGAGTTGTTAATATAAAAGCGTTCAGAACGATCAATTGGTATCTTCTGCCGGCATCTCGACACACGAAGAAGTCAACATGGGCAAAATTATCGTCTTACTGGGCCTAGCCTTAATGGCTTGTGGTAAGTCTTTTTTAAGTATCTAAACGTACTCACATAGGTATATATTATGTATATCATTGGCTGTTTATAAGGATCTTAGGGTGAGCACATACGAACTTTTTATAGCAGGAGTCACCAATTAGTTTCGCTCGGGGTTCGTTTTTAAGAAATGACCATCGCAGTCCGCTCAACATATTATAGAAAAAAAAAAAAAATTAAACAACCGTAATTACGGAAATAATTATAGTTTGACATATCAATGAGAAAAATCATTTTTTTGTTGAGGACTATCAGTCTGCAGTTTGGAGTAAAATTGCAATCCGCGAACTATTTCTCGCTTATTAGCTCGTTACTTTGCCCGGCCCGTTTTTGAATTGACGTCAAAAAGGATAATGCGGAAATACATTATTCTTAAATTACCTACCCTGTAGTTCAAGTTGCTGTATTCTCGTGGTCGGCACATAATGTGTTAGCGGTCCAAATACCAGTGGCGAAGCGTCCATACAACCCATCCATACAAAACATCTTGTGGAAACCTTTGAAAAATTTCGAAGTTGTGTGAAGTCCACCAACCCGCACTAGGCCAGCGTGGTGGACTAAGGCGTAATCCCTCTCAGTAGTAGAGGAGGCCCGTGCCCAACAGTGGGACAGTATATAATAGGGCTGATATTATATATTATTATGTTAACTAAGTCAATTTTTTTTTTGCCTCTGATTACCTTTTGAAATATTTCACCCTGCGCTATTGCCAGATACGGACCGCGGACCGCCATTGGTCGACTCCTGTTTTATAGTATCGGATCCGTATTATCTGCCGATGTGACAACATTTTGGAAATGTTGATTTTTAGTTTTTTTTAATAAGTACAACTGGATGAGACGAGCAATCTCGCCTAATGGTATCTGACATCATTGCCCATAACCGCTAGCAACTCCGTCCAAAACGTTGAATTCCAAAACACTGCGTAGAATTACACTATTTGGTAATCATCACGAACCTTTACAGCGTTCAGTTCTGACAGACCTTGTGGACTATTTTACTCTGGTGATTCGTAGTACAAATTAGTCGGAAGAAACATCTTCGGCATCGGCCGGGTCTTTGCGTCGACTAAATTATTTTCTGCCTACTGTAACTAAGATTTCACTTGCACAATCCCTTCTTCTCCCCATCCTTGAGTATGCAGATGCCAGTTATCTAGATCTCACTGAAGACCAACTAAATAAACTTGAGCGCCTTTAAAACTTCTGTATCCGATTAATATTTGGACTTATCTTGTATCCGAGTTTCGGGTTAAGCTCAACTGGTTAGCCATTCGGGTTCGCCGAAATGCTCACATCATTTCACTGCTTTATAACATTCTTTTTAATCCTCTTAGCCCTTCCTGTCTTAAATCTCTTGTTATCACAGCAATGCTCCTTCCTTAGATAAAAAAACGTCTATGAATAAGGGTTAAGTCTTTTTCCTCTTGTACATGTGTGCAATAAAGAATTAAATAAATAAAAACGAGTTCTTGAAACTCCAACACTCCACAAGATCGCAGTTCCGTCCTCGCCACTGAGATCTTCTCCGCGTTACCCGTTTCATCCGACTCTTCTGCATGCCGACCACTACGGTTATGGATAGATTGTCTTGTACGCTCATCCCTAATTGTTAATGTTTCATCCTTTCCCAGTAGTCGTCGTGGGCCGAGGTTCGTTTTTTTTATTGCGGTGAATGACGAGACGAGCTTACCGTTCGCCTGAACGCCCATATACAGTAGAAACACCATCCAACACCTTGAAATACAAAGTATTGTTTTGTGTCCCAATGCGCTCGCCATCCTGAGACGTGAGATGTTAAGTCTCATTATTTCCAGTACACTGGCTATAATGACCTTCAACCCGGAATACAATAGTGACAACACACTGCTGCTTGGCGGCAGAAATAGACATTGCGGTGGTACCTACCCAGGCGGACTCTCACATATGAGAGACTTACTACCAGTGACCTGTTAGTGGGTTACCTTCAGCATGGTCTCTGAATTTCCAAGAGTTGCGAGCGCCTAAAGCTGTCACCCGAAAGTTCGGTGTGTTTGTATAAGCCGATCTTTGTCAGGCTAATAAACGTATATCATGGTATGAAAAATTGAATCTTTAGATGTTAAATCTCATAATCCCCGGTATTAAAAACCCTTAGCATAACAATGTTTGCACAATGTTTCTTGGCGGTAAGAATAGACATTATGGTTAGAGTCACTACCTTTTTTTTGGGCAAATAAAGTTCATCGGTAAATTGAAGGTAGAAAAAAAGTACATGGTGTCAAAATAAAAGTACAAATGAATTCTACTTTATTATTTTGCCGATAAACATTATATTATATTAGGGAACTAAACATAACAAAGCTAAAATAACAAATAAAATTAATATTTCACTTTCAAACACGGTTTTATTTTCGTCTTGCAATTTAGTATTCTACATCACAAAATTTAATCTCTCTCTGTGAGTGCTGACGTAGAAGGAATCGACAATAAAAATGAATTAAATGCATACAATAAAAAAATATACCATCAGGCTTATCAAATACTTGCTGACATTTTTGTACCATTAATTACCACTGTTTTACACAATAATTCTTACGAACAACCCTAGAAGAATCATACCATGGTAAATAAAGTATTTTCGCGTACTTTATTGTTCTCATAAAGAATAGAGTATAATCACCCGAAATAAAGTAAAATACTTTATTAGAAAGTACGGATAGCAACCCTAAATACGGTTGTTACCAAAAGCCACGCTCTTTCAAAAGAAATCTACCCCAATTCTCCTGACTGCCTACGTGGCGTAATGTTTTTCTTTTCAGAGCAACAACATATGTTTTTATTAAGTAAACATATTATATATGATTAAATACGGATACGATGTAATTAATTTGTTGACTGCTGGCTTCATTCATTCTTTATGTTTTACCAAGTGTAAAATATAAACATGTACATACAGTTGGTTGGTTTATTGTAACTCTGACAATGTTTTCGCGTTTGCAATTTGCGTGGTTTTAAATTCTCAAGAACATTGTTAATTTTATAGTTTTAGGTATTTTTTCGTCCTATTAATGTCTGTATATGTTATTAATGAAACATTTGTTTTCAGGTGTTTTAGGAGAGCCAGCAATTGTCGGTAAGTTGTAGGATTAGATTTATAATAATAGAAAGAAAGAATATGTTATAATAAAAACCTTTATACTCTGACAAAATATAGTACAGTTTTAACTTAAGTATGATATCATCATTAAGATCAGTTGCAGGATGTCTTCTGCTGGACATGGGCTTCCCTTTAACCAGATCGACCTGGAAGCCACCCGCATGTAGCGACCTGTATTTAAATCTAATTTGATAATAAACAAATACTTCAAAATGTCTGCATATTCGTCAGTAACCAATTTGTTGGTCAGGTTGTTCTTTGACGTAGGCCTCCGCTAGTTTCTTCTACTCAACTCTGTCACTTAATCTCCATCGTTTTGGTAGGTCACATTCCTATCTTTTAATTTATTGTCCCCCTTATCCTTTATCATTTCTAGGATACCATTCTATTATATCTTTTGTAAATTTTGCCCTATTTGTTCTCATATTGTGACCGAATAGACTTATAATACTCACTAAATACTTGACCACAATCTTGCGATTAATTATAAAATGACACTTGACTAGAAATCATAAAGCAATGGTAACTAAACGTCAGAACTCTTGCGTGAAATTGGGGAGGTTTTGTTAATTTTCATCATGATAAGTCAGGGATAAAAAATAATGCAGCGCGCAGACGTTGTTAACTTGTTGCTGAAAACACTACATTGAAACTGATGGTTGCTTCGGTAACTAAGCTATTAGCTAATGTGTGGTTTATAGTAATATCGAACATCCAACAATAAAGGCGGTAAGGAGCGTCAATATCTCGTTTTCATACAAATCCTATAGGAATAAGTGATGTATCATTAATTGCTGAAATAATCAACAATTGATTTTAATGATGAATTATTTCTTCAATGTTTAAATAAGTACCTAAGTATACAATGTGTACCACGATTTGAATCACAAAAATATTATGAAGTCTTAATATTATGAAAACATTATGTATTGATTTTTCATGGACTATCATCACACTACGACATTTTATTTATTTTTACAGTGAAATTCGGCAGAGGACCTGCGATCGGCACCTCATATTATTTCACGATGCCGCTCACGCTCAGTTCGGCTATTGATGATTACGGTTGGATAGAGTATGAGTCGCCGGTATCAGTCCTCCCAAATATCCGTTTGTACTGCGCGCCCGAAGGTGTCTGGGTGTGCATCTTCTACGAGGACAATGGCTTGCCTGCTGGTCTACAAATTGCCGTAAGTATACTGCTGGAATAATTCTGGCGATGTTTTTTAACGGTGATTATATTTTTTTATTAACCACTAGGTGTTGTGGCCTCCAATAGGGCGATCTGGAAATCTGTGGGGGCGGCCCATGTTCAGCAGTGGACATCCTGCGGGTGATGACGATGTTGTGGCCTCACTCGCGTTAAATCTTTTCCGTTACTAAAGTCCTTATCGTCACGTGATCACGATATACTATCAGGATTTATTAACATTTGTAACTTTTTGTTCAATACTGCCTCGGTGGCGTAGTTGTACTGCATGCGCGGTACGGCATCGCTCTGAGGATCTGGGTTCGAATCTCGGGCTGGGAAAATCGATATTTGGGTTTTTCTGCTCAGTATCAGACCGGGTCTGGGATTTGGGCCCGATATGGCGATAGGTTCGCCTCCTAGATCATGGGACTGTACACGCTTGGCGAAAAGTGGGTAGCCTGGTCGCGCCTCTGCATACCCCAGCGGTGATAAATGCGTGATGTTTGTGTGTTGTTCACTACTGTTGAACTCTGAAGTGGTAGTCGGAGGTACAACCACCATTTCTGGCCATGTGTGTTCCCTGATATGTATGACATGATAAGGTGAGAGCGTATTGCTATATCTCTCACAAATTCTAGACTCGGTAAAACAATATTGTATTGTAAATAATTTCCAGGCAGAGAAGAGCAAATTCAACGGCAAGGTGCTGGACTGGGACATACAAGGCTACACAAGCTGGAGTGTGGAAGTGCAGGGCGTCGTGAGGGAGTACTGGACCACACAGCAATACTACATGTCTAAGGGTTTGTGCTTACGATGTAACCTACTACTTTATTATAATAGCTGCCTCGGTGACGTCGTGGAACAACGTGTGCGGTGCGACTATCGCTCTGAAGGCTCGGGTTTGAATCCCGGGTCTGGCAAAGTGATATTGGGTGTTTTTGTTCAGTATCAGCTGGTCTGGTATTAGTGCCCGATGGCAATAGTCTCGTATGATGTAAAGCCGTTGGTCCTGAGCCTGACCCCTCTCCGGTCATGTCGGAGTTAATGAACAGAGAGAGCACCTGTGTATTGCGCACACACTTGTGCAATGTAATATCTCCTACGTACTTGGCTGATCTTTGTTGAGATTAGCCGTCGTTGAATTTGAGTAGTATGGATTCATGGGATGGAAGTTGGAACACATTTGGCAAAAGTGTGTGTTCTGTTTGAACCTCTCTCTTCTACTTCAGATATAGAGGCGTGATGTGTGTTTGTTTTTGCTTATATTAATGCGAAAGTTCTTGAGGATGTTTAGTTCACTGTTCAAGGTAAACGCCTGATTAGGACTGAATTTTGCAATATAGACTATGTTCCGTGTAAGTTACATAGATTTCTTTTGAAGGTTCTTTAACGCGAGCAAAGCCACAATTCATTGTCAAATAATCATTTAAATATTTCAGAACTCCTGGAACTGAGCTGCGAGGACAGACTGGCAGCGTACGACACAACAGATCTATTGAAAGGAGCGCTGTGGGTGTCTGGATTTAACAGAGAGTTGCGCGAAATTCCCAAAACAGGCAAAGGAATGTTGGCGGACGGTTTCTACCTTCACAACTGTATCCCTGGAATGGGTAAGTTTTAAATTCAGACACCACTTGCACCTGATTGTAAGAGTGTCGATTGACAAAGATTTAATTCTAGTCACGATTATTCGGGTTTGTATATACAGGGTGATCCCGAAACGCCCTACATGCGCCACTATAGCCCTGTAATGTATGTACTTAGTATATAAGCCATATAATGTATAGTATTAAGTTAGTATAAGGAGTGCAGTCCAATAAAGAACCTGAAACCAACAATACGTCGCAACACATATATCCATCCTTCCATTACATGGTTATATACTAAGTACATACACTACAGCCCATTTTATACGACGTACGGTGATCGCTGTCTGGATGGATTCAAATATCCTACCACTAGCGAACTAAGGACTGTATTGCAACTTAATTTCGCTCTCAAGTTCGATTTCGTCTGAGACACTGTCAAATTGAAGTCAGAATCTTAAGGCCGTTGCTATTTAATATACAGATATCTTCATCTCAAACGATATCTTAAGTCAGCAGCAGAATTTTGACGCTTCAGTTTTGTTTATTAACCAACGCTGACTCAGTTGAGGAGCTTTAAATGACAACTTAGCTTTGTTTATTAAATAGTTTAATACTTGAGATTCTATTGAAGGTTGAGATTGATTTATTAGACCCTAAGAAATATACTACGAGTTACTTTAAGTGCATGTATTCGCTGTAAATTTTTTAAGGTTTGGACGTATTTTCCGCGATTCACAGCTTACATAATTGTTGTGGAAGATTGTTACTAAATTGTAACTATTGAACTGTTATTGGTCGCAGTACCTTATCAGCAACTTTACAATACCGTAACCAAACAACAGTAAATTCCATTGACGATTTAAAAAACAATGCCCGCCTAAAGTTTTTATTATTATTCAGGCTACCATTACTATTACAACATGACTGAGGAGCTTGTATGCGGATCCGACACGTTGGTGCCATGGGCGCCGATGACAAGAGATGACAAAGTAATCGGTGTCGTCTTGAACATGATTGGTAAAATCAAATTGGATGCCGGAGAGAAAAATTATTATGAAGACCCTACTGTTGCTGCTATCCGTGTATGTATAATGTTTTGTAGACACCTCTCATGCAATTATCCCCGAAGAAGTAGGCAAAGGCGCAACTAATGCACCGAATGTTTTCCGTCCCATGTTGGGAAAGGTCACCTTTTTGTAATATCGGGCACAATTTTAAACTCAGGGTTGATACTGCACGTAAAACCTAATCAATATAAAGTATTAGTAGAATCGTAAGACCTTGGTGTCCATTTAAGTATTCCTTTCGTGGTTGATGGGTACGGAAGTTATTTGCCCGTAGTCTCGTATGCAAGTGCCGTTTGGTTCCAACGTAATTTCTGTATTTTCCACTTAGCATTATCGAGCTTGTAAAGAAGGGATATTTAAAGGAAGTTTGTTTATCACTCATTATACCGTAATAATACCCAATTTATTTATATAAGTTTTTATTCACACGCGTTTCGTATTTTTAAATGACATACCTAATATTTTGAACCCTATTATTGGTTTATCATCTATTTAGCCGCAATTCTTTTAAAAGAAAACGCACATACATACGTCCGCCTTCTGCAGGGGTAGGCAGAGGCACTATCGTAGTGTAGTTGGGGCTGCTTAGAATATTTGGAGCGGTAGGGTAGTTCGTTCCCAGGCGGCACTTTTAGGGGACAGCGAAGTATTCAACGTAAATTTTCCAAAATATTTTGAACTTTGGTAATGTTGTGACATTTTGATTTGTTGAAGTGTGTTTTTTTATTCTCGTCGCCTAGGAGCGGTAAACTCATGATACGGTACTGAGTAATAACGCACCCACATTACACCATACATCAATTTAAAATCAGTTTTCTTGAATAAAGACGCGAGATGGCAGATATCATTTTTTTTATTTTACAAAAATGGGTTAACGTTGACATTGATAACTCTGTTTTGTTAATGAAACTTTATTTTGCTGATTCTCGTTCTGGCAACCGTCTCCATAACAGAGTGACTTTCAACTTGCCAACACGGCGAATCAATTATAGTCATCACTTGCCTTTGTGGCAATCAATATAACTGGTGTAATACACATTACACCAGTTATATTGACGTAGCATTCATTACCCACGTAATAAGCGGTAGACTACGCTAACAAGACAGTCCAGAAAACATAATTTCTAACGAATTATCCTAATTATTTATTTATTTAAAACTTTATTGTACACCAAAAATGTAAAAAAAAAGACAAATTTGTGTACAGACGGTGGAAATTAATTACTATATATATGAAATGTATGAATACAATTTATGTTCCAGAGCATCGTGAGTACAGGTCCCCAGTGCCTTTACGACGCAGCCACCACCCCTGGACTCACCACCATGCACGTCTTCTATGTGACAAAACCTAATCTGATCACTTGCCCTAAGAAAGTGTAAAAGAAATCAGTTGATTGTTTTATAATTTATATAATGTTATTATACTTTTAGTTGTTATTCTTGTTTTATTTGGGTCTTCGATGTAGCTTCCTTTTGTTGTGTATATTGCAATACGGGAGAAATCGGAATAAATTTGGAGTGGTTAAAGTCGAAAAGAATTATTTTAAAATTACTACTACTATACTAGTCCCGTCTGTAGTCTAAATTGATTAGTTCCGCTATATATTGTCCCAGGATAAAATATTGTAGCCTATACATATCCTTCCCAGGGTGTCTAATTATTTTTGCACCAAATTTCATCGCAATCCGTTGAGTAGTTATTGTGTTATACGTGTTTAGACGGGCAGATGCGACAGGTTACTAGGATTATTTTCTGTGACATATTTAATAATGTAAGTACAACATCAAACATAGAAACCTGTCTGTATGGAACAAAAACGACCTACGTGCTTATAAGTATAGCAGGGTAGGTAAAAAAAAATTAAGAATGTTTACATAACTAGGTATTTACTATTATATATCTTTGCTCTTTTATACAATAAAATAAATACTTACGTATAAAAATTTTAAATATGATACATCGTATATAAAATACATTTCCCCTGTTTACAAATTCTTAGCAATTTTGCTATTTAACCAATTTTAACCGAATCTACCGGTAATGGTATACAGTTTTAGTTACCACACTCATGTGGCATTTCATGTATATTTATAATATAGTTTACTTAGCTACCATTTATTTCAAAGAATAATTTAAAATGTCAATTTCGTATTTGCTAATTTTATATGAAGAATAGCATTTTTTTTTGCTTTGAGTGACGAGACGAGCTTTCCGTTCACCTGATGGTAAGCGATACGACCGCCCATAAACAGTAGAAACACGATTTAACACCTTGAATTACAAAGTATTATGTGGCGCGCAGTGGCGCTCTGCATCCTGAGACATGAGGTGTTAAGTTTTATTACGTCCTGTAGTTACACTGGCTACTATTTCTTTCAAACCGGTACGCAACAGTGATTACACACTGTTACTTGGCAGTAGAAATAGCATTTACTCAGAACGTTATAAAACAGGCGCTATAATAGTATTATATTGATAAAAATCATGGATGAAGTAAACTTGAAACGGCACGTGTAACGCCATCTATGTATGCACAATGCTACGTTAGTTCTTTAATTTTTAAAGTACTTTACGTTAATCAGATGGCGCTAGTTGTATTTTACATTAAAATTTTCATTTGACATTTTGTGTTTTTTCTGTCTGCATCTGAACGCGATAATCATAAAACTACCGAACGGACTTTGATGAAATCAACATAGACTAATATATAATTCTGGTAAATCAGTACGGAGACAGTTTCAGACACTGGGATAGATATGGGCTACTTTTAATCCTGAGAAAATATATAGCGGGACTTTTATCCCGGAAAATCCGCTTAACTAAAACAAAGCCGTAAACAAATGCTTCAATGATTTTTTTAAAAAGTAGTGTAGGTAAGTAATTTTGGAATTTAATATCGCAACGTTTCAGATGCCGAGTTAAAAATAATATTGGAGGCATAATTACGGATTTATAATCAGAACTGCGAGAACTTTTTAAATTTCTTCGGATATTATGAAAACGAATATAGCCGTAACCTATCGTAGTGGTACATATGTTCGTGAACGAAACTTTTTCTTTAATCAAGGAAATTGTGGGTAATTATTTTTTTTAGATGTAGCAAAATTTTACTATAGACTATTATACTTCCCACTGCTATTTAGGTTTTGTAGGACAATTTTTTATTACTAGACTTTATTTCATAAAATGAATTGTTTGACAGGAATTTTAAAAATTCACTATTCTTTTATCAATCTTATCGTGAGATATACTTACTTACTTATTTTGTTATTTTAGCTCGTTACTGTTATTGTAAACGTAAAAAAGGTATCTTTTTAAAACAAATTAAAGTGTTTGATTGATGAAGGAAACCATGACGATAACAAATAAGACAAGAATAATTATAATTAGTCAAGTTCGTTTTATAGAAAAATTGTAATAATAAAAATCATAAGATCATGAAACAAATGAAAGTTAATACATGCACACAAAACTTAAAATAGTTATTATATTTTTTATTATAAATTAGCTTCCGCCCGCAGCTTCGCCCGCGTGGATTTCGGACTTCAAAAATGGAGGAGGTGCTCAATTTATTGGGATATTTTTTTAATGTATGGTGGTATGCAGGTGGTCCGATTGTCCGGTCAGGGTCTGATGATGGGATCCTGGTGAAATCGAATGAAGCATATAGCATGATTTAGTATTCACGCGTGATGGCTTATTATTAGCGTATTTCATGTATAACATTGGTGTTTCTATACCGATTTCTATGATTCTTTTTTATGGACTATTTAATAATGTTAACTTTTTTAATTAGGGATGACTGAGAGTGTTATAAACGTAAGAGTAGACAAATATAATGAGAAAGCTTCGAACTGCTAAGCTATTGGGAGTTACACGTGTTATTGTGAGTCAACCATAAAAGATAGACATATGCTGTCGTGGGATATTTTTTTATATAATTTTAAGGAGAACATTTCCGTCATACATGATTTCTGTGTAGCTTTAACCATTAAGGTTGCACACGCGACGGAAGCTTAAAAAATGGAGTAACTTCTCCCGTTTTCACAACATTTCCCTTCACTGCTCTGCTCCTATTAATTGTAGCGTGATGAAAAGTATACTATAACCAGCACAGGAGTATGACAAATAATTGTACTAAGTTTCGTTAAAATCCGTCGAGTAGTTTTTGTTTCTATAACGGTTATAGAGACAGACAGACAGACAGACAATAATTTTACTAATTGCATTTTTGGCATCAGTATCGATCCCTAATCACCCCCAGATAGTTATTTTGGAAATATATTTTATGTACAGAATTGACCTCTCTACAGATTTATTATAAGTATAGATATAGATATAGATAACCGAGTTTTGTTTACAATTGCATGGTTACAAATTAATTACAAGCAAATTATTAAAAAAAATTTTTTTTGCTTCCAGTACCGAAACTAGGCTAGGTCCGCACCTTGGGATACCAGAAGCAAATTAATTCATAGTATAATTTGGTTTTCTATAAATTGTTTGCTTGGTGAGCATTAACAGTAAATCAAATAAGTTTTTTTTATTGCTTTAAATGATGAGACGAGCTTGCCGTTCGCCTGATGGTAAGCGATACGACTGACAAACAGTAGAAACACCATCCAACACCTTGAAGTATTGTTTAGTATTCCAATGCGTTCGCCACCCTGAGACATGAGGTGTTTATCACATCCAGTAGTGACACTGGCTGCGGTGTTCTTTAAACCAGAACACAATAGTGACTACACAGTACACACTGCTGCTTGGCGGCAGAAATAGACATTGCAGTGGTACCTACCCAGGCGGACTCTCATATGAGAGACCTATCACCAGTAAATAAGTAACAAAATGAAGTGAGAAGTACAGCGGTCTAGTATATACTATTTCAATTTAACATCTAAAGTAATTGAGTGAGTAGTTATTTCCATTGCTGGTTTATATGTAAATACACTTTCTCTTAAACCAATAGCCAGGTGTACGAACGTAATCAGCTGAACAAATGTGTCAGATGAAAAACAAAATGATCGCCTGATGTTTAAAATAGATGACAAAGGAATTATATCCGTTACTAATCAACGTTTACCGTATTATAAAATGACGATGACGTCTATTGTTAATGCCACTGTGATTGTCATTGTAATTTGAAGTAACATGCTTATTTGATTTGTGTTCTTGTTTTTAAAAATAAAATATCTTCAGGAATTCATATTGTTTTATTTGCAATTTATTAATTAAAATCCTTGACGCGATCATTGAAAACAAAACATTCAAAGTAAACTACAAATAATCCATCTTGCTAAACACACTACTAAAATATATTATTACAAAAATAAATTTGCATCTAATTATTGAAGGTGGCGTACGGAAAAGAATATTTAAAAAAGTATACGAGATGCCTCGTCGGGTACACGAATTAAGATGAACCCCATAGCAAAATGATATTCTTTGAATTTTCTGAAGGAAATATATACTTAATTTAAATTTTATAACAGATATAGAAAAAAAGTACATCGTATTTCTGACCAAAAATTTTGATTATGTGTATAAACCCCCATAGCGACCATTATTTTAATTTCCAACCAACACTATTAGATAGAAAATTTAATAAGAAATTAATATTTTGGTAGTTAAAAATTTTCAAAAAGACCTACAATTTATTTGTTATTAAACTTATTCGTAAATTTTGACACTTTTGAAGGAGCCCCGTCGCTATATGGCGGACTGACCAGTACCATAGAGTAAGTAATATACTACGTAAGAGGCAGTTCTCCGCGCCGCGCCGTGAGCTGTTCAGAGAGAATACATATGCCAATATTATTTTCTGTTCACGTCAATAAAATATACTATTTGAAAATGATAAATATAATGTACATAATATTTATTTATAATAATGTATATTTTTTTATACAACGAAGATATTTATGAAAAAAAATTGTGTACGGTCGCTATCCAGACGGTATAAATATTCTAGTACCAGTTCCTCTGCAACAAGCTGAGTGTCTGCGCGGTGCCTAAGTGAAACTTAAAACTCTCCAACGTGGCATTACTAACATGTTCTCTGTGACGAAATTGTTTCCTTGGCGTTGTACGCAACACTGACTTAGGTCCGGCTCTACGCTTATCACACGGGGATACCCTATTGCAAAACTTATTGTTCGAATTCGGCTGAAACCTTATTGTTAGAATGACGAAATGATGACTCGAAATATTGTGGTATTCGTAACAGCTTTGATTGTAGGTATAATATTGCGAAATAGTCACATTTTCATCCTTGAAATGAAGGGTAAAGTTTCTGATTTTCTCTTTATATTTTTTCCGGATACAGTAATCTATATACATCCATTATTTGTATCCTGCTTGCCTCAGTGGCGTTCTTTCACAATATATTTCTGTAATTCCGGCACCACGTACAGACAAATATTTGAACACATTTACAGACACTAACCAAATTTCAATTTTTATGGCTTTTACTTTAAGGTTTTTATATAATCGGTTCCCCTTGAAGCAACTCGATAACTTTAAACGCTTTGATGTGTGGTCGAAAAACCGATACCGAATGGCAAATACGCAAACATTTAAACAAACTTTGCACAAATACGCAAATACCCGTGCCACACATGAATTCAAATAAGTGTTCAAATATTTTTGCTATGCGTGGCGCCGGCATAAGAACTTGCTAGTCTAAAGTTAGTATAACACGTGGGACGAGTCGCGATGAACTCCCAAGGTTTCTTACGTCATCAACCAGGCTTTACCACGTCATGGCTGGTTTACAAACCCAATATACGGATATTGTAGAAGGTCGCAATGATATGGACGCTGGTCTACTCTAGGTTATGCTTGCTCATAAGCGAAACATAACTTTTACGTAACTTCTATTTTGTGTAGCGGGAATACCCATCACTTCATATATACAAGGCTTGCATCACAAACACGACTCCAATTTGAATCCGGCGTACTTCTTGCAAGCTGTTCTTTGTCTATAAAATAATCATATATTGACTATACATATATTATGTTTTTTTATAGATATAGACCAAAGACAAAGTTTTAGAACAAACTTTTTCTGTTATAATATTCTGCGTTTTATAATTCCCACCAAAAATCCGCCATAGTGGCCCACGTAAGTGCTTCGCGTTTTGGGATCATCCGGTATATCCGGTTCAAACAGGCCGGTATAATTGTGTCGACTGGGGAGGGGTAATCGTTTCTCGTTAGTCGACACTCTATAGGTCTTATCCTACTTACTATCAAGCGTAGTTATCAGTTTGCTGTGCCTGATTAAAAAAAAAACACCATATTATAATGATTACTTATGTTTACGCGAATGTTAGACATTGAAATTAAACTAATTTTCGGATTCTATCGCGGTTTTTTGTATTTTATTTTTCTCCCGACGTTTCGAAGACTTTGCAGCCTTCATGGTCACGGCGGGGACTGAGGTGTCGTTCATCCGTAAAGTCAAAGTTACAATATCTACCTACATTTTACAATTATACAACTTTTTAAAATTTTAGCTGTTGGTGGTCCGATCTACGCAGAATGAGTTCACAATGTCTTGAAGTCTGGCAGCCGGTCTTTTGGATTCCGATTTATATTTTACCATATTATGTTCAAAATTGACAGTTTTAAGTGTGCTACTTTTTAATATTATAAAACTTTTTATTTTATTCTACAATACTAAATTGATTGTAAACGGCCAGGTATATATAAACGATTTTCACAATAGCTACCGATAGTTTAATCTGACTCCAAACTGTGGAAACGTATTTCAGTGAAGAGCACTGAAGCTCGTGTTCAATACGGAGTATTATTTTCAATATGTGAGGATACCTAGCAAAATTGTATTGCTGCAGGAATTCTTAACCGCGGTTTAAAACAGCAAGGCAATATAAGCATAATTGACAGTATAAGTCGACTTCCACAAGATTTAAGTATTTGCTGCGTAAAGAATCACGGCAAGTTGACTTCTGCAAATGAGGTTTCTAGGAATTGCGGCCATTTGCTATACTTATACCTATTGAGATATAGCCGTTAGTATAAAATTCTAATTTCTTAGACAATTAATTGCTGCAATAACTTGCTAGTGCAAACTTAGTCTACTGGGTATTGTAATTATTGCCCGAGTTTACTATCAAACAAATGACATACACGTGTCTTTAAGTAATACAATATACATTATATAATAAAATATATATTTCTTTCTCCTAGTCATAGTATTAAAAATGGATGTATAATTTTATTGAAATTTAAATTCATCTCGTAATGCAAATGCAAGTGTGAAATTAAATTGTAATTAAACAATTGTTTCTATGCAAATATGGACATTATAGGAAATACATGGAAAGGTATCATGATATTTTTTTATATTTTTAATTTTATTATTAAGTAAGGAGTCTATATAACCCGATTCCTGCCGGCTTCCCTTCCGTAATTCATATGAAATCTAATTATCATTAGAAAGATTTCTAGATCCTATTTATGCATATTAGTATATATATATGTGAAATGAAATGATTTATTTGAATCTGTAAAATGTTATACATTATTTAGATTCCGTCAATATTAACTCTACCACCAGTTCGGAAAGCAGTTTTCACAAGAGAAGAATGGGGAAAGAAACTCTGGTGTTGCTCTTTTCAATCAGTTTAGGGTAAAGACTACAGTACATGATAAAGTGAGAAGAGAAAAAAAAAGTTTAGAGCAGTTCATTAATGTTATGTATCTTTAGGAAAATTTCACCTTTCGCCACAGCTAAGAAGCTTAGTTTGGGTGCCACTAGCAAATACTGTGAGTAAATAATAATATTGTAAATAAATAAATAAAAATATGGCCTTGAGAATTGTCCATAACAATTTTGAAGGTACGTATGAAGTCTGTCAACTCACAATACACCAACATGGTGAACTCAAATTTCACGTAATCCATGCCTATAATTTAAATGCAAATAACTGCTTTGCTTTCACGGCCGAACTAACGAACCGATTTAGAATTTAGTATGGAGATAGTTTAAGACCCTGGGAAGGTTTTATCCCGAGAAAATATGTAGCGGGACTTTTATAGTGGTGAGGTGTTTTGCGCGGGCAGATCCGCGAGTACCACATAGCGTATAATGGAACTATAATACGTGTTAAATTCAATATTCAAGTAGTTGTATTTTAACGAAAAATGACATTGAAATTCATACCATATTGTCTACAAGAGAAAACATTAAGGAACAATACATTATCTCCATTTAATATGTTGATTCTTCATTTAAACAGCTGTGAGACATTTAAATGTTCTTAATAATGGTATTTAATTTTAATTAATATAAAAGCACAGATCCGCATCCAGATATGTTTTTAGTGGATTTATTTGTAAGGTAAAATTTACAAAGATGAAGACTTAGACACTTCCGTCGGAGGAAACCCGCAGCCGTCCCTAATGCGCCGAAGAGGGCCACCGCGGAGTTTTAGTTGGTATGCCGTGCGTTGTATATAAAGTTAGGGACTCGGTCCGCCGGTCGCCTGAAGATCAACATCAAATCCAGGCGGCACAACGCCGGGTTGTAAGGCACGGTGATGCCAACATAACCGCCCCCCAACAAAGGCTGGGCGCTAGTAATAAAGCAGTTTCTCCGCAAAATCAAAAAAAAAAAATAAAACATGAAAAAAGTATACCTAAAGTATAAGTTATTTCGTATCCGGAAGGGAATAAACACTTTCGGACCCGCGGATAAAGTTTAGTTTATTATTGCTATTACATTTTTGAGGTCACAAATAAGCAGTTACTACCTTTTGAGATGATCTTATGCCGTTCTACTTAAGCCGCTCAGATGCCAACTAGCTGAGAACTACACAACTATGATATATCAGTGCCCTGTGACGAAAAACCGCAATTTCAAAAAACCATGCACGTTTTTCGACCGGTAGAAAAGTCATTTAAAATATAAGCATAACCATTCAAACAGATATATTTGTTTAGTTTTCAGCGACCCCCAAACTCTTTCTGAGTACGGCCCAACAGCCGAAAAGAACTATGTTAGTATATAAGCATTGGTGATTGTTAATCCTTATCATCTTCTGCGGGTATCTCATCACACTCAGAAGTCTAAGAAGTCATGAATAAACTTCTTGTTTTGTTCGGCTTGGCCGCATTGGCCGAAGGTATGTGAAATTAATATTTTTATGATAGGTAATTCAACAGCTGGAAATAACTTTATCCAGAGCAGCTTCAGAGATAAAACGATGATTTGAATTCATTTATCTTATAACATAAGAACTAATATTTCTAACTTTTTTTGCAGTCGTTTTGGGAGGCCCCGGACTTACTGGTGAGTTATATTTAATATTAGTCAATAGTTATCGCTTCTAGATAAAACGGTTCAACTAACTGTTTCAGAAAATTAATGAACTCACTTTTTTTTCTGCGATATAAATAAACCTCTTATTTGTCTTTACTACAATCCTGCCAGAAATCATCCAAGAATAACAAATATTTGCATCAAAAATCCCGTAACCTTTCTGATTTATGATCATTTTGTAGTTAAGTGCATAAAATAAGAAAAAATAAACAAACAAATGTGAAATTGAGAACCATTTTTTGAAATCGTTAAATAATATTATTTCTTAAGTACTCTACTAATTATTCCTAGATTTGTAAAACTGTATGTATTTTCAGTGAGATTCGATGTCGGTCTGAACATGGGTACAAAATTCTTCATCCCTGTGCCACATAACCGTGCTATGGCTGAAGAAAAAGGTTGGAAAAAATACGAAAGAGCAACTAAAGATCGTCCACTACTTAAAGACATGTACTGCGGAGAATCTCTCACTTGCTGTGTGTTGATGGATGATAACGGCTATGCTGGTGGCTTCCAGACCGCTGTAAGTATTTATGGCATAATAAATGATTTCCGCAGCGACGAAATTGCTGTGGCAGCATGAGGCCTAATGCTGCTGTCCATCCTGAGGGTCACAATTACTAATATTAAGTTTACATGGTGGTGTTCCAGTACTATAGATCTACTGCGCGGTCGGGTCTTTAAAAAGTATAATATTTAACCCTTTTGAGTATGTATTTGTTGAGAAATGGTTTAGTAAGATGCTGGGTTTATTTTATTGGTTCCTAAGGCAGATGAGCTTACAGCCTATGATAGCTAGTGATAATCGCTGTTCATTGAAATGGAATTATTTGTTCAATGATTTATTTGAACCAGTAAAATGTTATACATTATTTAGATTCCGTCAATATTAACTCTACCACCAGTTCGGAAAGCAGTTTTCACCAGAGAAGAAAGAGCAAGAAGCTCTGGTGTTACTCTTTTCAAAATCAGTTTAGGTTATAGACTATTGACCATGATAAAGAGAGGAAAAAAACATAATTAATGTTTTTTTTATTATTTAGAGCCTTTTATTTATATGCTCGCAACATAAAGAATAAATCAATTATGAGTGCACCACCCTCTCAGAATTTAAGGAATACCATTGACGTCAGCAATGCAAGGGACACCAAGCCGGTGCCTACGTAACACATTATTTAACCCCAATCATATTTTTAAATTATTATACTTTAGTATCTATCATATTTAAATAAATACACAAATTTAGTAAGGTTTCTGAATTTTTTTTTAGTACGAGAAGAAAAAGTTCAAGAACCCAGTGTTCGACTGGGAAATTCAGGGTTACACGACCTGGAAGGTTAAGGTGAATGGCGTCGAGAAGGAGTACTGGGTTATCACACAATACTTCGTTTCAGACGGTATGTATTGACCTACCTTAAAGGTGCAGGCAGAGGTGCAAATCCGGTATACACTTTCGCCTGTTTGTTCCGTCAAATGATGTCATAGGGCGATACTATCTTCGTATCAGGCACAAATTCCTTTTTCACATTGAGAAGAAAATACCAAAATCACTTTCCTCGACCCGGGATTTGAACCCGGGACCTAAGAACAGTGAGCGTACTGTGTACACAATACATCATTTATGCTGGTAGGATATATATTATATCCGCCCGGATAGCGATCACCGTTCGCAAGGTGTTAAATCCGCCATACCGGCCCACGTCGATAAGTATTTCGCGTTACGGGATTAGCCTGTGTATATTCGGTTCCAGCAGGCCGGTATAATTGTGTCGATTAGCGGGGGGTAATTATCTCTCGTCAGTCGACATTCTATTGACCCCACTCCACTTACCATCAGGTACAGTAAGGCCATTTTCTCGTGCTATCGATAAAGAAAACTGTGATGGGTATTTAGTAATAGATATATAACATTTACAAACATTTACATGGTAATATTACGTAAAACATTTCATAATATATGTATCTATTTTTTTTCCAGAATATTTGGCGTATTCCAAGGAAGCGCGTAAACAGTCATACGACAATTCTCAATTGTTACAAGAACAATACGTTTGGTTCACCGGATTTCACGGTAAATTGTACAAAGTGCCTGTTAGAGGCGACAAAATACCTGATGCCGGTTTCACAGAGCAGAACTGCATTCCATGGATGGGTAAGATTTTGTTAATTTATTTATTTTTTGCCTTAGATCTGGTTTCTTTCCGTACACCAGGTTCAAAATCATGGGTACCATAGCTTTTCAAAAATATGTTTATTTTACGTGTTATTATCTTCAACGGAAAAGCATAACCTACATACCTGAGAATTCTTGATGACAATACAGCATGTGAAGTCTGCCAAACCGCACTCAGCGAGGGGACTAAGACTTAAATCCTCTAAGAGAAGACTGTACAGCAGTATTCATGCCCGATTTTTTTTTATTTGCTCTACATAACTGGATACACACAACATAATATGCCTTAAGTACTATTGACAAAACATGGTTGCACTATGTTTGTATCATTTTACATGTAGGCACAGCATGCTTAATAGGTAGTACTTTAAATTTAGTAAAGACTAGTTTTATACGTAATTACACACAGGTTTTTTAAAAACTGTTTAGTACACAAAAACAAAATAAGCAAAACCATAAAAATTAAATATATTTTTGCAGCAGTATCATATTTTCTTATTATTAATATGTTTTTAAGATCATTCTCAAATGCAGCTGAATTATAATAATAATTATCAGCCCTGTATTATATACTTGCCCACTGCTGAACACGGGCCTCCTCTACTACTGAGAGGGAATTAGATCTTAGTCCACCACGCTGGCCTAGTGCGGATTGGTAGACTTCACACACCTTCGAAATTCCTATAGAGAACTTCTCAGATGTGCAGGTTTCCTCTCGATGTTTTCCTTCACCGTTAAAGCGAACGATAAATTCACAAAGAATACACACATGATTTTAGAAAAGTCAGAGTTGTGTGCCCTTGGGATTTGACCTGCGGACATTCGTCTCGGCAGTCCGTTCCGCACCTAACCAGGCTATCGCCGCTTTTTTTTAAGCTGCTGCACCTGAATTATTATTATTAAACTTCTTTTGTTGCAGGACATCACTACTACTGGAACATGACTAAGGATACCGAATGTACAGACGACAACATTCACCCGTACTTCCCATTGGTGAAATCGAACAGGATTGTCGGCGCCGGCTCCCTCACCGCTGGTATCATGGAATTCGATAAAGATGAGACTGATTACTGTGAGAAACCTGCCAAGGCAGCTGTACAGGTATGTACGAATACTATATATACATATATTAAGCTTAAGCTATACATTCATATCGGAATGTATATTGATCAATAAAACCTCATTTAGACAGAGCATATCCGCCTATCGCCATATCGGGCACAAACTCCAAACTGATACTGAACAGAAAAACCCAAATATCACTTTGCCCTACCTGGGATTCGAACCAGGACCTCAAAGCACTGGTACCGCGCATGCAGTACAACTACGCCACCGAGGCAGTCCTCAGTTATTTATTAATACAAGAGAATAATGATATATGTGTTACTTCATAGCTGATCGTGAACAAAGGCCCGCAATGCCTGTACGACCTGGCCGAGAAGCCTGGCTTCACCACCATGCACGTGTACTACGTTGACGACCCATACTGGATCACCTGTGTCTTCCAGTAACGTGTATACGAAATGTAATTGAAACGTTAATATATGTTGTGTTGTATATGTTGTTTTATTTACCACGCGGAGTGAAGGGGTGAAACTGGTCGTATGATCACAATTATTTAAAGTTCTTTTAACAGCATTTTAGAGTTTATTTTTGCTCACGGCTTCGCTTGTGTTGACATTGTCTCTTGCTACAAAGGTTCTTAAAACACTCTAGTACAACATTACGACACCTGTAAGTCTATATGTTAATCCAGGACATACTCTAGTGGTAGTAGTCTCTTATATGTGAGAGTCCGCCTGGGTAGGTATCACCACAATGTCTATTTCAGTCGCCAAGCAGCAGTGTGGAGCCACTGTTGTGTTCCGATTTGAAGGACTTTTTGCCAGTGTAAGATGTAAGTAAGTCATGTGTCAGGATGGCGAGCGCAGTGGAATACTAAACAATACTGTATAATTCAAGGTGTTGGATGGTGCTTCTACTGGTTACGGGCGGTCGTACCGCTTACCATCAGGCGAATGGCAAGCACTTCTCGTCATTCAAAAGAATAAAAAAAAACACTATCCGTGTGCAAAATTTCGTCCCAATCCGTTCAGCTACATCTTTCAATCCAAAAATTTTCACAAACTCGCATTTATGATATTAGTTACGTTTATCAATCATAATATATTATACTACTCACTACACTACACACACAAATTAATTTATTTGTTTAACCCAATATGCACCCTAAAGTAAGGGTGGTACTGATAAGATAAATTTCCTTTAATCATCTCACTGCCTTCATATTTTTACTGGTATAATTGAGAGCGTTGAGAGTGGATGTCTACTACAATGACGTTTTACAAATAGACGCGTCATATACTAACAAAATTGCACATAAAAATGGCGCACTATTCACTATATAGTCACATACCTATACATATAATTAGAAATTGGCTCGAAGAAGGAATACAAAGATTAGGCATACGTTCGTTAGAAAAGGATATATATACATCGACAGTTACAGCTCGCATTGATACGTCCCGAGCCTCGACCGCCGTCGCCACGACAGTCGAATAAAATTTATTTATCAGTTAAAAAATAAGTTAATAGTGTATACTTATTACTAACGTATGAAATAAAACGTTTTTTTTCATTCACAGTTAGAGTATAATTTGTACATCGTCTAAAAATAAAGGAAGGCATTTTATTTATAAAAATACCAAATGTTAGTAAGCCGACTAGCCGCGACAGTGGTTGGAGGTTGACTAAGTGAATATCGGGCAATTACCTTACTTTCTTCTTGCCAATATTGAGCTCAGACAACGTATCTATGTAATAAAAACATCTTAGGTCAACTGGCTATTATAAAACTTCAATCTTATGTGTCAGGGTGTTGACCGTAATGATATGCCACATGCCATGCCATATGCCAGTACTTAAGAATTCTAAGTTCTATGACTTCAGAATGTATCCAAAAACATGATACAGCCCCGTATCGTTTTTTCGGGATTGGTCTTTCGATCAACCACAAATATCAAAATTGAATTACATCTAAGGCAGCTGCCTGTTGTATGTACTGTTTATGGCCGCTCGTTTCGTCGTCGTTTCTTACCATCAGACGAGCGATATTATGCTCGTCTCGTCATATAACACACAGATACTTAAGACTTTAAAAGCGGGGATAGCCTAGTTGGGTGTGGAACGGACTGCCAAGACGAATGTCCGCAGGTTCAAATCCCAAGGGCACACACCTCTGACTTTTCTAAAAATCATGTGTGTATTCTTTGTGAAATTATCGTTCGCTTTAACGGTGAAGGAAAACATCGTGAGGAAACCTGCACATCTGAGAAGTTCTCTATAGGAATTTCGAAGGTGTGTGAAGTCTACCAATCCGCACTAGGCCAGCGTGGTGGACTAAGGTCTAATCCCTCTCAGTAGTAGAGGCCCGTGCTCAGCAGTGGGCAAGTATATAATACAGGGCTGATATTATTATTATTTATTACTTAAGACTTTTATACCCCTTTCCCCCTACCTGCCAGCTCGTGCTGGTTACTTCGGTTTGTACCTTGTTTTTATTATAAATTTTATCCCTAATTTAAAATGTCCATAGTTATATAAGTCATTTTAATAGTTGTTTAGAAATAATAATTATTATTCTTATGCTTTGTCTTGACGTATCATAAGTGCAACTTTGTTCGCCTACATGATAAATAAAGTATTTTTTTTATACATGACGGGATATGCAGAGGCAGAACTGGTACACCCACTTTCTGTCCTATGATAAGATAGGAGGCGAGTCTATTGCCATATTGAGCAGAAATTCAAGACTTCGAGTTGATACTGATTAGAAAAACTCAATGTCGTTATGATTTCTTATGTTTACGCGAATGTTAGATATTAAAATTAAACTTTAACATTTTAGTTTTAAGTTCGATTTTAAAACCTTACATCACTTTGCCCAACATGGGAATTGAACCCGAGCCTTCAGCACTGTGGTCAATGATACTACTATTAACGAAGCAGTCATATAATTGCAATAAAAAAGGTATTAAAGATCATTTAACAGTAAATAACAACCGTTCGGCGGCCTACAAAATACTACTGATAGTAACAAATATGTTTTTTGAACAAAAATTGACTATTTACGTATGCCCGCATATTGTAATAGAATTGGGTAGGGTGTGTTTACACTGACCGATGCCAGCTCAGTGCTAAAAGCATGTACAGCCAGCTACAAAAACAAAATCAAATCTTTAAACAGCCTACATCATTTTCGGACCTTAGTAACATTTTGTTTTCTTCTCTAACATTAAATACGTTATTTTAAATAAGTTAATGTTTCTATTACCTTAACTTAATGAATATAGATGGTTTAATGTTTTGAATTTGTCCAGCTATTTTTGTAGCCGACTGTACATAAAGTATCGGGTTCCCGAAAGAGTGCCAATATGTGACGCTCTTTGTCAACGCATACACACATTTGCGCGAAATGACTTTGACATTTTGGCGACTCCCATGTATATTATTAAATGATTATTCGACCGCTTTTTACTTCGTTTACATATATTTGAAATATCTGAGGTAAGAGCCTACCCCCGTCCCCTCCCACCAAAACGGAGCACTAATCGTATTTAGAGGTTAGGTTTAAAGAGTATTATTCAACACCATTAGTTAGACAATTGAGTAAGAAAGATTTGGATATTTTAAAATGATTAAAAAGACTAAAAATTTATTTAAAAATCGACTAGCTTTTGCTCGTGGTTTCGCCCGCGTGTATATGGTTTTCCAGGCTAAAAGTTCTTTATATATTTATTTTCTCGGCATAGAAAGTACCCTATGTCCCTCTCATGGTCTCAAACTACGTACCAAATTTCATCGAAATCTGTTGGGTACATTTTGAGTTTTTCATGTTGAAACAGGCAGACAGATTCGGCGGGAGACTTTGTTTTATAACATATTTTTTTTATCTTTTTAAGGGGAACAATTCCCTCATGTATATTTTTTACGTAACTTTAACCGCTTACTCGGCGCACGCAACGTAAGCTCTCTAAAGAAATATTTTTTCCCCGTTTTTGCAACATTTTTCATTGATGCTCCACTCCTATTGGCTGTAGCGTGATGGAATATCGCCTATAGCCTTCCTCGATAGGTGTGCTATCCAACGCTAAAAGTATTTTTCAATTCGAACCAATAGTTCATGAAATTAGCGCGTTCAAACAAACAAACTTTTTAGCTTTATATATTAGTATAGATTATTCATAAATCTTTCAATATTCCTGGTTGTAACTCGTGCGCCTTCAATGTAGGGAAGGAATGCTCGAGGCTGTCTGTTCAGGAGCTAGCGACTTTCATCTTGGCATTCAGAATTCGAAATCAAAACCAAACGGACTCTTTCATTTTAGAACTACAAATTAAGTGGTACTGATGTTAAGGTGGTAGCTCAAGGTCCATTTTCATACATTTTGTTTCGGCTTTAATCTGGGTAACTAAACAAGTATTGGCAAGTAAAGAATTTAAATTCACGTCTAGTTAGTGATTAGTTCTCGCAGTTGAAAGAAAAACGTAAAATAATTAATAATCATGGATATTTCGGCCTTTAAAAATTTAATATGACGAAATTTTAAAGGCAGAAATATCCATGATTATTAATTAACACTTTAAACTCACTAACTGAATTTTAATACCCAGATTAAAGCCGAAACAAAATGTATGAAAATGGACCTTGAGCTACCACCTTAAAACAAAAACTGAAGCAGAAACATATCACATGTGAACAATCTTACAGAGAGATGTGGAGTACACTACAATTAACCCTTACTGAATATTTTTAAAGGCAATAGGGTACCGGACTCATTTTTGTTCTTTATTATTATCAAATATTTACGCTGTATAAATTATAACACAGAAGGAATTATTAAAATCCGGTAAAAAATCAACAAGTTGTAAGTCTTTGAATGTCAGTGGAAGGAGTAATTAACAAGAAACAGAAAAGAGAAGAAATACCCACATTTGACGTCATCGAGAATTACGACGCGTGCAAAAGAAAGAGATGAAGCGATGTCCCCACAACGCGCCCACTTCTGCACGTTACAATATTTGAAATATGAATTACTAACCCATTTTTTAACCAATTTTTATGCAGTTTTCGCAGGAGTGGTTCTTTTTCTTATTATTAACCATTACATATAGAATAATGAACAAAATTAAACAAAGGCCGGTTCCCTATTCTTTTTCCCAGTCATCTTCGAAGCACTTATACGTCGCACGTTTTTACCCGCAGCACGGAACTTAGGGTATATACACACATTCTACATTTCCCAGTAAAAGCTGACGTGTTTCAAACGCTATAAGACGCATGTTTGTATTGCATTTAATTTGCACTATTGTGCACAATCGGTTTTGTAGCGCGAACAGTGCACGTATCGACAATACTAAACGTCAGTCCGTTTATAAATCATGGTGTGTACAGACCCTTAGGTGACTAGACAACATTCTACTTGTCACGGCACGATGATCTCTCAGGTGCGGACTGAAGGCGGCTTGACGTCTTGACCCCCTTTGAGAAAGTGCTTCACTTTTTCTTGCACTGCGGATCGTGTGTGACGTAGGTATTTAGCTTAATTTAAAAGAAACGTGGCCGTGTTTTAAAACTGTAAATATCTGGGGTAAGATATTTCTTACATGAGAAGAGTTGGATGCAAAGAAGTTTGAAGACGAATTATAACGAATGTTATTTGTGCAAATTTTTCATATTAAAGGTTCTAAAAATATTTATGTATTGTAATTACGCATCTTGCATGAATTTATGAATATTACATTACAAATTTACAGGTTTGCTGGTAGTAGGATAATTGTATATGCCCGAATAGCGACAACCGTACACAACGTCTTAAAACCCGGTATAGTGACCCACATAAGTGTGTCGCGATCCGGGATGAACCTGTGTATATTCAGTTCAAACAGGTCAACATAATTATGTTGACTGACGAGCCCCCACCCCTCCCCAAGAGGGGTAATCATCAAAATTATAGACTAGACTCTACTCACTTACCATCAGGTGCACTGGGATCACTTCGACGTACCCAATTAAAAAATGACATTATCATTTATAACAACTGATTATTGTGGTTCGAAATTTAGGTCTTAACGCACCACATTAGTGTCACCTCGAATAATGCGTCGCCAGACTGTCTTTGATACTCAACAGTAAACATAGTAATAAACCACGTGAGAATCGATTTTTATAACACAGTCCTACGTGCATAGTTCTATAGATATTTAACTTCCGCCGACTATAAACAAAAATAACTCACAACAACCACAAAATATTGGCTTCATAGATAAGTATTAGGGATCATAAAGGTACGTATCTCATCTCCGTAAATCACACCTATCACGCGAAATGCAATAGCAGTGTCTCTTCACATTTTTTGTGATTAAGTGACACTATCTCAGTCGAACCGAGATAATTTCTCTATAATAACGGTTTAAAGGTAATTAAAGGAACCAGTGTTAATTATATTATGTAAATGAAACATAATATAATTAACACTGGTTTCAAATATGTACTTATATAAAAAAAAGAAAAAAGTCATTTAATGTACTTCCCTAAGCAAAACAACGAGCTACCCATATTTTAAGAAGTTATTCTACTCATAGTTTGTGATATGCAGCAAAAAATCTATACATGATAATTTTTTACAATAACTTATATTTACTTTGACTGTTTATTTTTTTTTATAATGTGTATATTGTTTAATTAATTTCATATTAAAAATTCCATTAAAATTATTGATTTCGTGAATTTCCTTTTAAAGTACACATCATTTCAATTTGTAACCAAAACTAATAATAAATAAACAATTCGACAAGGAATATTCTAGTAGTTTCAAAAAGACTCGAAATTGATTTTTAAAGAAATTTTGCGTATTCCCGCCCGTAAGTCATATGTCCTAAAAGTATCAAACGAATGCTCAAGGAAATTTGCTCGGACAAGGCCTTAAGTAATTTATTTACAAACGTCGATATTGACCAAAATAAACACAGCAGATTCGTGCCTGGTTCGTGAAATGGGCTATTGTCATTTGTAATATCATTGTATGTCTATGACAAATAATATTTTTAGACACGAACTATTCCGAGACCATTTCTAATAAGAATGAGAAAGCGTATTCGTGCGTGAGAAAGTAGTTATGATTATCAACATAGAAAAAAAATTACTTGGAATTACGTTGATTCAAATAATTGGTCAAGGCTGATGAACGTAGAGTTTTTTTTATTCTTATTTCTTTGAATGACGAGATGAGCTTACCGTTCGCCTGATGGTAAGCGATACGACCGCCCATAAACAGTAGAAACACCATCCACCACCTTGAATTACAAAGTACTGTTAGTAATTTTGATAAGTTTAATAATGATAATTTATTGATCTTAATTATAATAAAATTTGTTTAAATTTGTTTCGAGACCGAACCCAGGACCACCAGTTTTTAAGCCCATTACCACTCTATTAGTGAGACGAATATATTAATAAGAAAAACAAATTCTGCTACGAAATGAGATTTTGGTAAGCATCTTATTAACGTTAAATGTTGCCCTTCATATAAAATGTATTTCGATAGATATCATCAGTGGCGCAGGTCCATATTATAACTTGATTCCTGCTGGCTTATCTTCATGTAGAATCTAATTATAATCAGACCGATTTGTAACCACAGTCATGCATATGTTGTGTCGAGTTGCCTGTCGGAAAACTTCACTGCAGATCAGATTATGTTTTCATAGTATTGTACTGGTTGGCTTGGGGTAGCGTGTACAACTTATGGATCAGAAGGTGATTAAAACGGCGTCATATAGGCTGACATAGTGACGACTGACGAGGGAGAAACATCTCTCGTCAGTAACACTGTATCTAGACCCCACTGCACTTACAATCAGGTGAAGTGGGATCAGTTTGGCGTGCTCGCATATAAAAATCAATTCCCATAAGGAAACAAATTGTATGACTTTTTCTAACACAGTTTGCTAGGACTGGATCAGAAAAGGTTGATAGCAAAACTACGCCAAATCCTTTATCATTTTGAAAAGATATATTGCGCTGACCCCACTTTAGACTGGGATAAAGGCAGGTAGAAGACTAATCCTTCATCCTTTAGTATTTACCTCCTGAAGCATTTAATTATTTCGGGATATAAACTATCGCATTACCACGCAAGGGACTACGCAAGACTTACATTAGCTTATGTGAGGAGTTAGTAAAGAATAGAGTAATTCATTCTTATAGGATAGGTTTATAAACGAGCAAGTAGACTTACTTGAGGACTTATAAGGGACTACCTGATCTTATTAATATGATCTCCATCCAATACCTATAACACGGGAAGTATTGGGAATGTGCCAGCAGCGCTGAATTATAGCTTGCTTTAACGGTAAAGGAAATTATAGTGACGCAACTTGTATATCTGAGAAATTCTCTGTAAGAATTTTGAGGATATGTGAAATCTGTTAATTCGCAGACCAGCGTGGTAAACTAAGGTCTAATCCCTCTCAGTACCTAGTAGAGGAGGCCCGGGCCCATCAGTGGGGTAGTATATACAGGGCTGATAATATTATATATTTATTATTACCCTAAAGCTTAAAAACATGAGGTTCGTAAAACATTTTTTGTATCATAGTTGCTTACTCTATATTACGTAGTTGCGTGTGCTGACACATTTTCCTTATAATGGATGTAGGAATTTCATGTCTACGCAATTTCTCTACGCGATATAATAAGCGTCTTACTGTAATGTAAAAATACATTCGAAAAAGAACTATCGCCTATATATTATATATAGATTTCTGTATTGATTTGGCACTAATGTTCTTGTTTATGATTTTAATGGCCTTATGAAGGTTGTTAGGTAAATTATTTATGGATTTAGAAGCCGTTACGGATTAAAAACCAAAGTCTACCATTGTTTAAACTCATATAGGATTTTGTTAATCACAGTGTCGACTGTTTCTAGCCCCTACTGTTAGATCAGTCATACCATCGAACGAGAAATTTACTCGTCTGGTCAAATAATGTAACACTGGCTTTTACAGGCTAATAGTAGCGCTTTATTTTAACATAAGTAAACATCAACATCAGTTTTAAGGTACGGAATCTTTTTTTTTTACAGGTTTTAATCGTACTTAGCCAATTTTTTTATTGAAGATGTCACCCGTGATCTCCAGTTCACGAAGTTCAACGGCACAGAACTGCATTGGAAATCTCGTGGGAGTCGCGGAGTGATTCAATTGTTCTTGATTAAATTGTTTGATGCTTATTGGAATGAAAAATGTTTCCGAACAAATGGATAAAGGTTTAAAGCTCCTAAGGTTTATGGTTCTGGTGCTTTTGAGCGTTCAAATCCTTTCTTTTATTGATCCTTCGGTTCAGTTGCTCTGATTATTAAATTTCAGTGTATGGTTAAAAGAACATTTTAGTAGGTAGTACGTAAAATAATATATTCACAAGATATTGTGTAGGACGAATTGCAATGAAGCACACGTAAAGAGAGACTGATATTTATTAGGACGGTAAGTAGATCGAGAACAGGCCGGGTCGCACTGCCCTCGACTCCTTTATAAATATTTCTATACTACAGTATACAATATAGGTACGTATACACCAGTAGGCAACATTTTAATACCTCATACAAATACGATTTCTATTTCTTAATTCAAATAGTCGATCGCTTCGATCTTTTTTCTTTTTATAGGTAGTTAGAAATTTAAACTGTACATCGCTTCGATCTTTTTACCTTTTCAAAAGTAGCTAGTAGTTCCTATCAGCTATATTAGGTATCACCTAGGAAGCGATTTAGATATTTACTGCAAATAGTTTCAGATCTCTGATCCTGATCATTTTATAACCAAAGAATCAAACCTGACATCATAGCACGGTCTTTGTAACTACGCCACTGAACTAGTTCATCAAATATGCTCATCATCATCATAATCATCAGCCGCAGGATGTCCACTTTTGAACATGGGCCTCTCTCAAAGATCCAGATCGACCTCTTGCAAGCGGCCCGCATGCAGCGACCTCCTGTAAATATACTCACGTATTTTTAAATGGAACATCTTTGTTTTACCCGTTAAACATACTACTAAATACATCACTGACAAAACCCTAAGTGAACCCATTTTCGCTTCACAGATTTGCATACTGTGCATACCTCTCTCATATACAGCGATAACATTACGTACAACACGCTTGGACGCATGCTCTTTGCAATAACTCGGCCACAGAAAACGTATCAATAGCCTCTGTGCTTGGCTGTTTTGTTTTAATAGTACAGTATTTGTTACCTTTATATGCTTTCAAGAATCTTCTATCGTGATAAGAACAGTTCATGAAACTTATGGAGTTGCGAAAATCATGCCAGAGTAGGTACATAATTAATTTGCATAAGAACGTGCATGGGCGTCAACAAGGGGAAGGAGGGAGGACACCCTCCTACATTAATTACAAGTACATACTTCTGTATGTCTGTGTTAATTTATTGGAATAACATTTATGTAATTTCTGCTTTGCCCCCGACATCCTGCCTCTTCGGCATTCTCTTTTTCTCAGGCCTCTTTGAGTTCATAACTGGCGACTCCTATCAGTACATGTTTAAGCTTTGAACCAATATGTAACCAAATATGTCTTCATCTGACTATATTGATTAATGAACGCCAACCAAAACTAACAACTGATTAGTACCTTTTCTCAAATTTCAACGTTGAAAATGTATTTGGGCTTGTGTGGCAGTATTTATATCAATACATATATATATGTAGGCGTTCTTAATGCCTTAATCGATCACAAAAACAGTTCAAAACAAGTTGCTAAAAATAGAACTCATTTTCCTATAACGATTAATCTTTGTCTTCTAGTCCACCTAAATAAATGTGTTTATAATAAAATCTTTATCATTTTCGCTCAGGGACATCAATTTTACAATATTGCCAAAGGCGAGGAAACACAATTAAAGAACAAAACGCTTCAAACGATCGCTTGGGGTTTTAAACTTAATATTTTATTTGATGCTTTTAAAGCAAAAACGTAAAAGGCGAAGGTCAAAAATATTAAAACGTAAAGGGCCATTGTTTGGTTCGTGTCAAGACCAAAAAGATTATTAAAGGAATGAATTAAGACCCTTTTTACGTTCGCGTGGATGCCGGGGAGCAGTTGGTTTCCATTAATTTTGTTTTGTCCAATCAGTGAGGTTATTAACTCGTTTACTGCGGATCGATGTCGCTGGCAAAGTTTTGATTATACTGCTAGTTGAAAAAGTTGGTGAAATACCATTCAGATTTAAAGATTCATTCAAACAGACAATAATAAACTATATGATGCTGATAACAAATAAACAAGGTATGCCTTTCGGAGACATCTAGTTATTTAGAATATGCAGAAATAAGTCTTTTTTTGCCTTAGAATTTCATTTATATTTTATTTTATACGAGCAATGTGACCCCGCTGCACCTGATGGTCCAATAGAATGTCGACTGACGAGAGATGATTACCTCTCGACAGTCGACGCAATTATGTCGGCCTGTTAGAACTGGATACACACAGGCTAATCCCGGAACGCGATACACTTACGTGGGCCGCTATTCCGGGTTTTAGCACCTTGTGTACGGTGGTCGTTATCTGGGCGGATATAAAATATATCCCACCACCGGCAAAGCTTGAATACTAATAATTGGTTATTATTTATAAAAAAGCAATAATATCCGAAAAGATACACAGTACCATTAATCTGTATAAAACTCATATCGGACCAGCGCAACAGGTTGGAAAACGCGGCATAACGTGTTGAATTGAAGTTTATGATATTTTTTCTGGGGTGGTAGCCGGCCGATATCGACTTTACTTCGGCACAACTTTATTTTACGGCCAGTTTGGTCCAGTTAGAACGTAATTACCTTGCATAAAACTGTGAATTCAAATTAAATTTTATTTATAAAGTTATTTTATATTTAATGCGGAGTACGCCAACCTCGACATTAGTTATTTTTCATTTCGGTTTTTACCATTGCTTTGACTTACGAACTTCATTTACTAGTTCTCCTTTATGCTAATGTTTTAGATATGGAAATTCTGACTATGTCGCCGGATATTTTCTGAAAATGTACTAAGTAACAAAAGTACTTCGTTGTCCTACTTCGGCTAGAGTTCCGGTTCGTTGCTGTTTACCGAGCACGAATTGTATTTTATACACGTCAAATGTATATTTTTGAATATCATTTTACTAAACCTATGTATTGGGTCAGTTATACTTATATTTTTTTATGAAGTCTAACTTGAGATTCCGCTTGTATGTGTAAAGGATTTACATCAATCAACAGTTTTAGTACTGAAATAAATAGACATTATGTGCCCTAACATCTCGAAATAAAGAGGGAAATGCTATCCTATGTAAATGTGCACACTTACGACCTGTTCCTTTCAAATCATGTCAGATCTCTAATATAACATAAAGAAAAATGATTTAACAATTTTATCTAACACTACAGAAGACAAAATATAATACAAACACCACATCAGTTTATTGATGCAAAAGGTAAAGGAGTATAGAGCCTCTCCTTTCTATTTGCCTAAACCCTTAAACCGAGTAATACAGGGTTTTCGGGATTGTTGATTACTTTACCTCTAGATTACAACCGTACCTACACTACTCTAATGTAATCGACTTTGAAATGGTCTGTAACGTTAAATGTTAGTTTCATGTATGCTTTTAACATACAAATTGGCATGTATTTTTATTATATTTATTTATTTATTGCACTTAATATACAAATGTATACAGGCGGAGTTAATGCCATAGCATGTAGCATTGTCTATCAGGCAACCTTAGGGTGGTGCAGAGATAATCATGATAGGAGCATCACGGTAATATGACACAAAAAAATTATGCTAGTTTTACTCGTGACTCCGCCCGCGTTAAAGAGTTTCCCGGGATATAAAGCCTATGTCCTTCCCAGGGTCTCAAACTATGTACACACCAAATTCAATCGAAATCCGTTAGGTAGTTTTTGAGTTTATTGTCTTCACATAGGCAGACAGATCCAGTAAAGGAGTATATTTTATAATATATTTTTTAGAACTTTTTAAGAGGAATAATTTGGTCATATATGTTTGTTGCGTAACTTTATTTGTTTATGCAGTACACGCAACCGAAGCTCTTAAAAGGAATAAATTTTCCCCGTTTTTGCAACATATTTTATTGATGCTACGCTCCTATTGGTTATAGCGTGATGTTATACAGCCTATATATAGCCTTTCTCGATAAATGGGCTATCCAAAATAAAATATCTTTTCAATTCGAACTAGTAGTTCCTTTGATTAGCGCGTTCAATAACATTAAACAAACTCTTCAGGTTTACATAATAGTATAGATAGATGACGAATACAAAAGAAGTTAGCCCAGAGTCTGGAATTTGTGGTCGAAATGGCGATAGGCTCACTTCATATCACATTATGGGACGGAACACAGTGGCGTGATGTATGTGTGATTACACACACAGTTGTAGTATTAATTTAACTTTATACAAATAATACAAATTAAAAATATTTCCACAAAATATTGAACTAAGTATAAGTTGGGCAAAATTTAATATCCGTTTCACTGGAAAAATTGTCTGCAACGAGCTAACAAAATATCAGTTGAATTTCCTACACCACCGAGATATTGCACAATACCAATATTACTCTGCTGTTTTTCTGTTATTGTTTTTAATGGAATTGCATGCCTAGCCGAAACCTGAAGGAGGCAAATGAAAATATGGGTAAAATCTAGTAATGGATAAAATGAGTCCATTCCCATAATTGCCTGAGCTCACTCAACTATTAAAGGGAAGTATAATATTAAAATTAAATTATTTTTCGGATTTTATCGCGGTTTTAATAGTTTAGTTTTAACTTTGGATGACCATCACCTCAGTCTCTCTGTGACCACAAAAGCCACAAAGTCTTCGAAACCTCGGGAAAACTAAAATAACCGCGATAAAATCCGAAAAATTGATTATATTTAATGTCTAATATTCGCGTAAACTTAAGAAATCATTATGCAAGTATAATAATTATAAATTTAATAGCTGTGTCTATGGCTTCGCCCGCGAGGAAATCAGTGTGTCACAAAATTTTTCCCGTTTAAATCCCGTCCCATTAGATTTTTGACAACCACGCGACCTCTTCAACATTAATCGTTATATTTTAGTCAATTTAAATTAAACCGTAATGTTTAATAACCTAAATCTTCTTCAAGAATTGCACTATTTTTTAGTAAAAAACGTTCAAGAATCCGCTCAGTAGATTTTAAGAAAATCGATCATATACAGATAGCTTTTGGGGACTTTGTTTTTAAATGTTTAGATAATTAATGAATATATCAAATTCATATTAGCGGCAATATTCCAGTTGGGAGAAGATCGGACTGATGAGAGGAACGTCTACAGGTTCAAACCCCAAGGGTACGGACCTCTGACTCTTCTAAAGTTATGGTACATTATTCGTGATGAATCCTGCGAAGCGTAATGATTGCTTGCTCCGGAAATGAAAACATCGCGAGGAAATGTCCGAAGTTCTCTGTAAGAAGTTTGAGGGTATGTGAATTCTGCCAATCCGCACTAGGACAGCGTGGTAGAGTAAGGCTTAATCCCTCCCAATAGTAGTCAATGTCGAAATTTCATTTAAATTTATCTGTAAACATTAACAAAGTCGCACTTTGTTTTGTACAAAATGTATACTGTTAATGTGACTTGATACCCATACTGGCCTTTGTCTAAATATCATTCAGATTGTGTAGAGATTGTTGCGTTTACAATGACCTCCGCGCCGTGACATTATTCAATAGGTATTTAGCGAACCGGATTCCGTCTAAAGGTCTAGGGTCTTGCTATTGAATATGTCATTATAGATGTCTCTTTGTTATAGATGGTATTCACAATAATAGGAATGAAATTATATTAAAAAGGATAAAACTTATGACCTAATCCCACTGATTAGTAGATGAGGCCCGTGCCCTGCAGTAGGACAGTATATATTATAGGGCTGATATTATTATATATTATTATGATGTAGACAAAGCGAATCTGTGGTCTCCCAGTCCTCAAGGGTTTGATGAGGGCATGGAGTAGCAAGCCAGTGACTTTTACCACTCAGATTCTATTATCTAAGGTCTATTATTCTGAAGTTTAGTAAACAAGAAACTAATAATGCTGGTGGTGGGATATATTTTATATCTGCTCGGGCAGCGATCAACTACACAAGGTGTTCAAACCCACCGTGGCCCACGTAAGTGTTCCTCGTTCCGAGATCAGCCTGTGTATATGCAGTTCAAACAGGCCGGCATAATGATGTCGACTGGCGAGGGATAATCATCGACGCTCTATCTGGGCCCCATTCTCTTTTGGCGTCGTGTGACGGGTCGGCCACTTCCCTACAATATGGTTGAGGAGGCCGATGGCTGGCACATGCGTCATACTCGTGAACGGGTGCTACTTGTGTGGACTGTTCTGCCCATTTTGCTTACATTTCTAATTTCTAATTGCTAGAGGTACTGGGAGGAAATAATTATAAGGATAATAGAGAATGTTCATGATTCCTGAGAGGGTTGTGCAGTTATATAAAAAAATAAATTAATTTATTCCTTATTTCACGAGCCTATAAATGAACTGCTCTAAACTTTTTTTGTTTTTTTTCTTCTTACTTTATCATGTACTGTAGTCTTTACCCTAAACTAATTGAAAAGAGCAACACCAGAGTTTCTTGCCCGTTCTTCTCTGGTGAAAACTGCTTTCCGAACTGGTGGTAGAGTTAATATTGACGGAATCTAAATAATGTATAACATTTTACAGATTCAAATAAATCATTTCATAAATAATTTCATTTCATTTCATTTACCAGATGCAGTAGGGTCATTTTGCCGTACTTGATAAAAAATGCCTAATAATACGAAGATAGTGTCTAGACAGTACCCACATTCAAGATGGAAGGGCATACAAATTGATTATGGCTAAAGTCTGAGAAGCTAATAAATAAAGAGCAAATTATCCAAATATCAATTTGCTATGTTTCTGAGCAAAATTTGTCCGTATCTTCTGTCTTGGCTTCATCATTACTCCCACGCTTTGGACGTTATTTTTATGCTGCGAATGAATAATATCGTGAAAAAGAAAGTGTAGCGGATGTCTACAGTAAGGCGGTATCGAGTGAGTTGTGTTTGTGACGAAAAATGTATATGGCAGTTTGGCTGTCGTTTTCGTGGAGTTAGTGAGTTCACCGAAGGCTAAGAACGCACTTCTCTCTATCTAAATTTTCTTTCTCGTAGATTCACAAAACAACCGTTATTGTTCATCCATTGTGGGAATTATCCGGTGATACCCTTGTCCGGGTGCCAATCTGATACATTTTAAAAACAAAATAGCATGCCATTCGTGCTCGATTTCTTTCCCGTCACGCCATGATATATGACTGTGGAAAATACAATTTATTTGCACCGTTGGAATTTATGAATTTTCATAAAGCTCTATAGTAAGATACGCGTCTATTAATTTCGGGCACGGGGCGTTCGTTTGTCTGCCAAGTTTTAATTTACTGCTATGTATTATTTATGAAGCTTCCCGCTTCCACGGCAACGTTATTTTATGTTTCGAAACAGCTGAATAGTAAACAGTTGTATAAAACCCCAACGAAATTACATCCAAACTTTACAAACCTCGCAAGAATGTAAATCAAATGCACTGGACCGAAGCTCGAAGGCCTATATAATACATTTGATTTACACATTGAAGAGACGTCAAACTTTTTCTTTCTAGATTCGGCGCCGTCCGGACCGGTTATTTCACTTTCCACACGCGGCCGAAACACGAATGACCGCCGCATCTGAGAATGAGTCAGAATGATCAATTTTTGGATGCTTTCTCCCACACCTGCCCGTAAGGGGCACGGATCACGGATACGAACACTTTCCACAGGGGGAAATGGGAGCAGGGTTTTGCATGGCCTTGATTCGGAAGCCGGCGAGCGTCGCCAGTGGCGGAGTGCGACCAGTCTCTACCAGGCGTCCGTGCCGACCGCGCGTCGAGTGTGCCAGCCAGTGTTACGAGTGAACGTGAGGTGAAGTGACTTGTGTTTGTGACCATTGTAAGGATACCAAAGCAAATCTGGAGCGGCACGTTAACAACAGGAGGTGTGTTTATTTTACTATTCTTGGTTCTTGTTTTTATGAATGAATCATTCATTGATATCGCGAACTGTTCTATGGTTTCACGGTGCGTTGTGCACTTAACATGCCAACGGTTTTTGCTGACTGCATAAAAAATGTGAAAGTTATTTAGATATTTGTTGAGCAGTTATCGCGTCACGGTTTGTTGGATATCGTTCGAATAATGTTCTAATGTAATGAGAATTGTTCATTGAAATTTTGTTACTTTGCGCGAATTAGGTTGATGTTTATTTTGTTAAGCTTCGTTGACGTCGGCGTTTTGATTCGTCAGGGTAATTACATTGAATATAATAGACTTTAACAATATCCCCTCGTTAATTAAGCATTTTGTTTTGATTTCATTATAAAAGAAAGTACGTAGGTTTTTTTAAATATCAGATTTCTTAGAATAACTTACTTTATCTTTTGCTAAATTTACATATTGACTGTGCTAGAAAAAGGATTATGTTTAGCTCCACTGAATAACAAAATGACCCGCTTATCAACTAACGTACAAAATGAAGTCAAAACAAAGGTTGAAGTAGGTCGTGTTCTTTAAAGCCAAGGGCAAAGATAGTCCGGTTGATAGAGACCAATAAGAATTGGAACGTACCTATAGTTTATAAGTATAAAGGTATCATGCTATAGCTTGATATATTCACTTTATTATTAAAGTATTAGACTACACAGAGCGCGTTTTTGACGCTCTGACTCGCCTATACTGCCGTGCTAAGCTCAAAAGCGGTATCTCAAAAAATTCAAAATCTTGATTTTTATGTCGTCAGATAGCTTAAAGAAATACCCATCCAATGAACTTACCTAATTAACGGTATCTTGTTTAGAACTTGTTAAAAAAAACCTTACAAGAGTGTCTCTATCTCAGTTTTACATTTAAAACTATAAGACTATATTTATAAAACTTCGATTATCTCGAAATATGGTATCCCTGGCATACCGCTTTTGCGCTTACCACAGCAGTATAAATAGCAATAAACATGATGCAGGCAAAAATGACTTTTACATAGAAAGGTGCGCGCTGAAAACAGAGCGCGTCGTCGGCGCGTACAAAATACAGTCTGTATAAACCTTTATAGTTTCCAAACTTTGTTTCTTTTACATAGTACATTTGGTATTGGTCGATATTTTACTAACTTGTAACTGATCGATATAAAACTCTATACTTAAGTAATAATTAACGAGTAGGAAATCGGAATGTAAGCTAAGTTAACGAGTGATTATTTACATAAACGTGACGTGGGGTAAATCGTTTTCTATGTTAACGCACTCACTAAGGTTTAACTTTCACGCGAAGGTTTGAACTTGTTACTTGAACCGCTAAAGAGTTAAATAGCTCGTAAATTTAACTTTATACCTTATTTGACATGTGTTCGACCTTTTGTTAGTAAATTTGTTTTGCAAATAATTTCGTTTTTTGAAAGCTTTCTTTTTAGTCTTCTTCAACTCACACCTTTTATCCCCGAAGAGATAGGGACACTTTCCGCGGAGTGTATTCCGTCCCATGATGTGATAGGGGGCGAGCCTATTGCCATATAGAGCACCGATTAAACACTCCGGGCTGAAACTTGGTAGAAAGACCCAATATCACTGCCCGGTATTCGAACCCGAGACCTCAGCACTGCAATTGTACCGTAATACAACTACGCCACTGAGGCAGTCTTCATACATTATTGTGAAAGTAAATTTTATTAATGTGAAAGTAGATATAACAATCTTATAACCAAATCGAATAACGTCTTGCTTTACAAATGCGAAAATTTGTGAAGATATTTGAATGTTTGTTGGAAATTAACGCTTAGAAACTGCTGAAGGGAATTGGATGATATCTAGCACAAAGTTGGACCATTTTCTGAATTAACATAGACGATTTCTTATAGTGCAAAAATCCACAGTTCAACTTTTGTTTCCAAAAAGGTTTTACACGCGGCCAAAGCTGCAAGAATATTATAACTATTAATATCGATAAAATAGGAATTTCACCTAAGAAAAAAAGAGTTCGTTTTTGTAATTATGTATAAACATAAAATATTATATATTGAACTAGTTCTTTCTTCTTCGAAAAACTAACCTTAAGATTAACATTTCGCGAACGAACTTTTTACTAACAATTTGTGTTCAATCATAAACAGTGCATCAAGTAATCATATAAAAAAAACTATAAAATATTCTAAAATAGATCTACGGAATAGGATCTACATAGTATTTACTCCCAAAACCACAAACAAGGAATCGAATTTAATACCTAATTTTACCTAAAGATCCTGTAAAATAAATAAGCTGAAGCAATAATTCACATATTCACATAACCCTTTTCTAAACCGAATTACCTTCGAATGGCGAAACCTCATTTGAAACCGTAATGTGTAACACGCTCTGAATTTTGTATAAAGATGTCTGTTTCCCGCCTTTTTGTTTCGGCTAATGGCTATTTAATTCTGACATTCAAACTTTATCGTATTGTTTTTGGTTGTTTATTAAGATATTTGAATATTAAGATCCATTAGGCTTCATTAAAGTTAGAGACGAACTATAGTATCATAAGCTATAATTACAATAAATGAATAATGAATTTATTACAGTTGCCATGAAAGAGATTTACACAATTTAAATTCTTAACAAAATGTCGATAAAATCTCTTCCTCCAAATTAATTTTGGAGTGTTAAATATTTGCATCCGTTTAATTCGGGTAAATGCGAGGGTAACGCTGGATCGGAAATTATTAGGCTCTCAAATTTGAATTGTATTTAGAAATATAATCGAGTTATGAATGCTTAATTTTAATACCGGTTCTAATATTCAAATACTATCGAAGCATTCTTTGGTTGAATTTAGATTAGTTTCCTTAGTATCCGATACACACTGTTTTTGAAATCAAGCAGATTTAAGTATTATATTGAGTTTGTTAAGGCCTTATTTAGAACAATAAATAAAACTGTTTCTCCTTTGCAACACAAATACATATTACATAATGTTAGCCTGATATATTGAGAGGAAAATGATAAATTGTAACAACCTCTCTTCCATTACGGCAGCATAAGAAATGATGCGAATTTCTGCTCCGATATCATCTTCAATAACATAAGATAAATTTGACAAGCCTTCATTATAGATAAAGAAAAGGCAAATATATTTCGCGTAAAAGGACGAGATCTCAACGTATTATCGTTTATTACTAGCAATATAAATTAAACTACAGAATCCAAAACTTGGCCGAATATGAAGTATATTAAAGTATTAAAACATAAAAATCTTGTGATCAAAGCATATCCAATGCATATGTCCGATAAATCGGTAATTATTAGAGAAGCCAGTTTATCAGAAAACAATTTAGCAGAAAAAATACGTTTTATTATTAAAACAAATATTTTTAACACGATACAGCATGATGAAGTTTTTGTTTGTTTGTTGCATTGTTGGAGACTAGATCCGATTGTTACACCAAAAGTCACGCTGAATCCGATAGCTGTAGTAGTCGTAGTTTGTTTTAGTTTTGTTATTGGTATATTGTTTTTTTAGTTTGATTGCCTGGGTGGCATAGTTGTACTACATGCGCGATACGACTACCACTTTGAGGTCCTAGGTTCGTATCTCAGGTCGCGAAATGTTATGTTAGGTTTTTCTTTTCAATTCCAGCTCGGAGTCTAAAATTTGTGTCCTATATGACGATAGGCTCACCCCCTTTCACGTCGAAGAACGGAACACATATGGCGAAAAGTTGGTGTCCTGGTTGCAACTATGCCTACCCCTTTAGGGCTAGAGATGTTTTTGTTATTCCTTTAAATAACGAGATGAGCTGGCCTTTCGCCTGATGGTAACTGATACGAACGCCCATAAACAGTAGAAACACCATCCAAAACCTTGAATTACAAAAGTATTGTTTGGTATTCCACTGCGCTCGCCATCCTGAGACATGAGATGTTAAGTCTTATTATGTCCAATACTTACACTGGTTACAATGTCCTTCAAACCGAAACACAACAGTGACTAGATACTGTTGCTTGGCGGCAGAAATAGACATTGCGGTGGTACCTACCTAGGCAGACTCACATATGAGAGACCTACTGACTAGACCAATAATGTGTTTTTGTTACATTGGTGTTTACAATGTCAGATTTGCGAAGCACAAATATATATATGGCATACGATTCCTTTACTTCCTTGGTGTTTGTAAAACCAATTACCATCATGCCCAATTAGTCTACTTTCATCAGTGTTTGTAGACTCAATAGCATCATGTATAATTGCTCTCGAAAAAATGCCTTATTTTTGTTAAAAAAAAAGAATATTTTATGGCTTTGTTACATTACGCTTCATCACATCTCAGATTACACATGTTTTGTCCTTGAATGTACCAGACGTCTTATTTACTATAACAAATGTATCAGAATTTACTATCTAAGGGTTTGTTTGAACACTGTCACCAAACCGACCCTTTTCATTTAGCTAAGTAAGATTTAATCTAATAAGGGTTAGATGTACAATACGCTCAAATTGCTGTTTCTATGTAAGTGATTACATCGACTTTCGTAAACGTATCAAAGTGCTTTATTGAAATTAGATTGATTTTGAAACCGCGTTTTCGATAATGAAAATATTCCTTACCTGCTACTTCAACTCTTGTATGCTATCTATAGTGGCACGCATTTTCTTCTGGCTTTTTTGTTATTGTAACTTGATTTAAACCAACTTCTCTGTTAAACGTCTATTAATTATATCCGAGGCCTCACTATTCATTTACTACTGCAACTATATTCTCGATTTATTTAATAAATATATAACATTAAATTCAAAGATCTAATCTGCTTCAATGTTTACAATAAACGTTAAAATTCCGAGCAATTCTCTTATCAGGTATATACGAATCTTGCTAAACGTAAATATTTAGCGGTCGCTAATTGCTGCCCCTAATTGGGGTACGTTAGTACGGATTTTGGCAAGCGATTCGTCAGAAACAAATTTGGATCCCGTTCAATGTTCAAATGGACTCAGTAACTTGAAATTCTTATTTATTGGCATTTTCGAGACTGGCGAGTTGTAAGAAATGAGGATTTACAAGTTGCTAGGGTTCATAATTCATTTGGCAGTTGGTAAATAAATAAAAACTAGTTCGATAGAGGCAAGGAAACCGTAACGTTTATTGTAAACTTTGGAGCAGATTAGATACTTGAGTTACATGTAATACATTTATTATTAAATCGATAATAAAGTTGCAGTTGAGACTATAAATGATGAGGCCTCGGATTTATTTTTAGGATATAATTATTGGACGCTTAACATAAAAGTTGGTTTAAAGGAAATTACAATATCAAAAACTCAGTGTTCTTAATGTTCCCGAGCTGAAGGAAAATGCTTTCCATTGTAGATAGCATACAAGAGTTGCACTAGCAGGTAAGGGATATATTCAATCTCAAACGCGCCATGTTTTCAGATTCCAGCTAATGATAATTGTTAGGTGTAATAAACAATTCCTATCAATAATTATGACTAATTGTTTTGACTTGGAACCTCAGACGCTACACACATACAGCACTGAGTTCGAAGTCCGCTATTAAAAATAAAAGTTCTATACACAATGAAACTCTCTATAAGTAATATTCTTTCCAAGCAAATAGCCCGTTGGATTTTTCTTTTTCAGTATTTGCACTGCTTTAATTTTAACTAAAGGGGTTACTGCGGAGAAATGTACTGTTATGTTGGCTTTGGGAATATTAAGATATTAAATATAAAAGTTTATAAAGATTTTCAGATTTTAAAGGTATAAATGGATTTGCTTGAAAATATACATACAGATAGACTAATTAACTTAAATGTTACTGCTGAACTTGAAAAGTACGTAGTAGGATTGAAAAAAAATACTTTTAGACGAGCGCAGTCGATCGCGAAAGCTAGTATTCAAATAAAGATATTAATATTTGATATCTTTCTTAAAAATATACTATACCTTACTAATGATTTTTTAGGTATCATTTACTCTGAAAGAAAATTTGACAGTGACATGGGACCGAGAATAAGATTTTGTAATAAACATTGAAATATTTCTGCTAATAACAATATTTCTTTATTGAAAAAGCATTTACAATAATCGGATATATTTGACTAATAATTTAAAAATCAATTGTAAAAAAGTATTCATAAAATGAATGTTTTAAAAATTTTACGCGTCAGGAGAATAAATTATCGAGTATCCATCATTTTAAATATATAAATAAAATATTCATTTCCAATATTAAGATATAACCATGGAGCTTCCCGTATAAATTCCAATTTATCCCAGCATACGGGATGCAATAAATAATTTTGTTAACATGCCGGAACAATACTGAATAAATCGTGTATCATGCATTCTTTATTGAGTTTGTAAAACGAATTAAAAATTCGCATTTAAATAAACTTGTTTATTAAGTTACATATTGACCCCTGTCATGGCGGACGCGGCCATTGTCCCTTTGTTTTTAAGCCTTATTTTTCTTTCATCCGCACATGAATGCTAAAAGGGCACAACAATAGGTTACGAACGTCTTGTTTGTTATTTCTGAGTCGATTCCTGTAATTATGCGATGTTTTTTTTCACTTAGGTAATTACTTAAGAAATAAAACAAATAGAATATCTCCACGTTCTAATTTAGGCTTTTAATGTAATTTAGAACTTACTTCATTGACTATTGTCGAGACTCTATTCTTGACGTTACTTACTTCCTTCGTTTTTATTCAAATACATTCCAAATTCAAACACTTAAACCAGCCAGCCACATCTACGCCATTAAAAAAAATAAACGTCGTCATCCATAAAATGACTGAAGACAGAAACTCCTTACTCCTTGCTTAACAAAGGGTTGGGGTGACTCAATGAGAATCGAGCGATACGCCAATCTTGGTAGACTACTTGTATTGTTGTTGTAGACGGTGACCATTATAGAAACGGTTGAATATTAGCAATAATTTTCTCATAGGAAACCGATATTAAATAAATTTTTGGCCTTTTGTCTGAGACCGAAGACCCAAAGACTTACATTTCAGCAACGTTGCCACTCCTATTTGCGTTTATGTTTTGTTACTATCAGTCAATCATTTTGCTCATTTCTTCGTCCTTAAAAAATCCACATATCATAGAATTTTTTTCTGAATTATATTTTGGCACTAGCAACTGGCAAATGTATTCTTAATTACCATAACAGTTGTGAGAAACGATAAATCTCGAACAGAGTTTTAATGAAGGTCCACATTTTCTTCAATATTGCTTACTAGAATAATACTCCTTGGTTACAATTCGTTCAATACCCAATACGCGTAGGTGTCTATAAAAGATTTACTGTAGACATTGCTTACGGCAATATTGGTACCGATATATGAGAAATATGGAGAAATTGACGTGTTCCAATAAAATAAGAATAATGTTATGGAATGATAGTACGTGTGCTTTTGAAAAATGGAGCAGGTAATACAGTTATATTATAGACCTCGAGTTAGTGTGGAATAGAAGGAAAGGAAGGTAAAACTAGCGAGCATTGCTCATTTAACTTCATTTTAAAACCACACACGTTACAGCTTTTCCTATTTAGAATATAAATTAGCGTAAGCTACTTGCGAAAGCAGTTAATATTTAGCTAGACAGCCAATCCTGCTTATTAAGCTTTACCGCTCAACTAACGCTATAAGTGTGTTCTAAAAATATTGCACGCGACATAAAAATCTATTCAGGAAATAGGGCTTGGCAACGGCGAGGGTGAAAGGCTTAGCTGGGCTGTTTTGAACGTTCATTGTACGATGAGAAATAGGCTCGGGCCCACGTGCGCTTGATTTATGATTTTTTTAAAATATATTGTACTTTCCGAGGTCTGTTAATTAGTCACTTCGTTTACTGACTACCTAATGTGGTACTGCTTAGTTAATTTCACTCACGAAGACGCGCCCCATCACCTTTCGAGCTGAAGATTGCGGGGAAAAGAGATTGATTCAAGTTTTCCCCACGCGTCTATCGAAGTGTGCGTGTCCATTTATACTACTCACACATACTGTAAGCGATTAGGAAAAGTAGTTGGGCGTCTCTTCGTGGATAAAATTATTTACTGTTTATGGATTTATGGTCAATCTACTATAATCTTGAGAAGGCAGGTTTTGTTCACCCTCAGGATAACTGTGTATTAGTAAAATATACCCAAAGACAAATAAAATAATTAAGACATTTTGTTTTCATGAGAATATGAATAAGAATGTGCACCTATTTAGAGGATTTTTAACTATCATTCTTGTTTTTGAACTTTTTTTTTCTACAGGTATAAAATACATATATTACTGTGTATGATGGCTGACCTTATACGCGAAAATATTGATTTTTGCAAATGGTCTTTCTCAGGGACCTCTCACAATTTATTGGGAGATAGCTGCATGGTTTAGAAGTCGAAAAAAGTACAAGTAAAAACACGGCACGTATATACCGGATGTCATATTGCGATTTATGATTAGACAAAAGCCGATTGCAGCAAAAAAGATATTATGTTTTTACAACCGTAGGCGGTTTTCGACAACATAGCACCGTAATGTTAGTCGTAGACATACTCAGCCAAGACACTTACGGCAGCATACGGTAAATGGGTAGTAGATCCCCGATTAAACTGGTCGTCCATAATTTATAAGGGACAAAAGTGTCCCATTTGCAACACCTGAGTTTGTACGATTAATGACCCTTAATCGGATCGTGCATACATTATGCCAGACGATTCTAACCCTCTCTGCGCTCGTAATAGCATTTAGAATTTGCATAATGTATTTTAATCGATATTTTCAAAAATCGAATAGGTATTTTCTGAAGTTTGATATTAGCGTATTATTTCGAGCTACGACACCAGACAAAATTTTCTTTGTCGTATTTTTTTTTGAATCGGCCTTTAGTTTTCAAAATGACTTTTTACTAAATTTTGATTGCGCCTTCGCCTGCGTTAAGGAGTTTTCTGGGATATTATTTTTCCGACTTACTTTATATGTATTGTTATAATATAACCAAATTACACAAAATCATTATACATTATAACCTATGTGTTATTCTGATTTATAATCGATATTACTGTAAAGATTCATCCAAATCCGTTCAGTAGTTTTTTTCTTGAAAGAGGAACAAACATACATCCATCCTCACAAACTTTCGCATTTATAATATTAGTAGGATTTACTTGATGGTGTGAGCAGTATCTACTGTCCAGCAGTGTTGTATGATATATCTCTAGTTAGTTGTTAATATACAGACAAGATGCAAAATTGCTCCTGCGTAGAACACTTAGACAAAAGTGAAAAGGTATCCCAGCAATTTCTTTTTATAAGTACACCTGAGATACTCGAAGATTCAGTTATTTTTTTTTATTTAAACAACTAGTTCACACGGTGAAAAGAGTGTTTATACATTTACTTATTAAAAATAATTGCATATGTCACTCAATTAAGCGGGTCGATGTTGGTTGCGTTGCGGGGAATAATTTAATGTCAGTGGAGTTAGGGCGCTTGTCCACTAAAGCAGGGGAGCGACCCATTGCTATAAAAACCCTTATTTCAATTGTTAATTTTCAATTCCATGCAATAAGTCTTAAATGTAAACAAAGTGATGTGAATTCCATGTTTTACTTAGGTTTTATTTAAATTAAATAGGTACGCGATTAACTTTATCGATTAGATATAAAGAACATTTTACTGGTGGTATGTCTCTCATATGTGAGAGTCCGCCTGGGTAGGTTGCACACTGCAATGTCTACTCCTGCCGCCAAGCAGCAATGTGTAGTCACTGTTGTGTTCGGGTTTAAAGGACATTGTAGCCAGTGTTACTACTAAACATAATAAGCCTTAACATCTCATGTCTCAGGATGGCGAGCGCAATGGAATACCAAACAATACTTTATAATTCAAGGTGTAAGTGTTTCTACTGTTTTTGGGCGTTCGTACTACTTACCATCAGGTAAACGGCAAACTCGTCGCGTCATTCAAAGCAATAAAAATATAGAAAATGAAATAAAATATTTGGTATATGTTTGTTTAAAAATTGTATAAAAATGTACATCCGTGACTATAAAATTCAAAATTCTAGCTATCAAGTCTAGACTCGCGAATCATATTCATAGAAAGTCCCCTGTTTTGTCTAAAGTGCTAATAGAATATAATAAATCGATTACATTTCCACATAAACGTTAACGTGGTACGTGACTGGACTGGATCTTCACATTAAGGAACGAGTCCATTCTACGGGACGACGCGGATGCCTGATATTCGGCTTCGTGTTGTTTAACTTCAACACGAGAATTTGAGAGTCAAGGATTCGTTTTTGGACATTTTAGAAGATGCAAAATATATTCTATAAACAACATTATGTTTTGCTATTTCTTTTACTTTTCTATTAGTTATTCGATGTGTGTTTTATTTTTGATAAAAATAGGCAGGTAAACGAAAAAGTCATATGCTTTTTTTTCTGTCAAATAGCTCCGACTTCTGGTGCACTCATCCAAAGCAAATCTAAATTATATTTATCATTAGTTCATATCATTCCATAGTTCGTTTTCTTCATTCAACTCGCGCCAATCTTTATGCGTGGAACGTTGGCTGAACAAAAGACCACACCTTGGCGCATCTTCGGAACCACTCAGCCATTCTTTAAGAAATAGGTCGAAATACATACTTAGTCATTCCTTCACGATACGACTTGAGACCCTGCCAGAAACAGCGCATTAAAATTGTTTTTAATTGAATGGTGAAAGTATCGCTTAGTCACACTTCGCTGTGAGTGTTTCGAAATTTCTTGTATTGAATCAGAAAGTGTGCATGCACTCCATATAAACAGTATACGAACGCTGGTAAGTAATCTGGTGTTTTCTATAGACTTTTCTTGGATTGAATATAAATATTTGCAGTATAATAAACTTCGTATTGGCAGAGCAGTCATGAGCGTTTACTTGCAAAATTATAAATTCGATTACTAAACATCACGTTTAGTTTAATAACTTCTTATTTTACGCAAATGTTAGATTAGTTTTCGGAATTATGGCGGTGTTTTAACATTAGTTATTACTGAACCACGATTTTCGACTGCAAACTGAAAAAGCCTTAAAATTTGTCCGTCATAATATATTCTCATAAAAAGCGAATTTATCGGACACAAAGTCTAGTTTTCGTGTTGGTACTGAGCAACCCTACCCAAGCTGGGTATCGAATCCGAGATTTCAATATGGTAGTTGTACCGCAATACACCGAAGCAGTCAAATAAAATATATAGAAAAATCAATACTGTCAGAAATTAGAGGGCGTATTGCCTGACCTATAAAGAAGCAAATTAGCAATTTGAAGACTCCTGCTAACGTCGCGTTTATAAATATTATAGTTCACTTTTTAAAATTAGAACTTCAATATTTTAAAAAAGGAAAACCGCCATCTTGTTTTATCTAGAATGTTGTGCTTGTTGTACTGTTGCAACGCGCGGTATTTTTTGTTTTTACTTCTATAGAAAATATACCAATGGTTAATTTTCGTTAACTTTTATGGCAACCATGGTCTTTTTTTGAAGCAAGATAAATAGGTATAGGGATAATGTTGTTTCATATCTTTGCTCTGGGAGACAATGGTTTTTGCATGCGTCGTTTAACTGTTGTATAAATAATACAAACGAACTCTACATTGCTAAATAGATTAAGTTAATTGATAATTAAACGAGTAACTATACTTGTGTAAAGCATTTGAATATATAACTTGGATCGCTAAATTCCTTCAAAAGTATAACAATACCACAATTACGAGAGTGCCGGAATAGACATTGTACCGAAACTTGAGGCGTTTAATTTTCGAATTATTTTCGTAGACACTTAAACACTAAGGAACGTTATAAATGCCCGTCAAAATTCTATGGCCATTCCCAAAGCGGCTCGATGAGTAATTTCGCTTTACGAGTACTCAGCGAGTATGAAAATGTTACTAAAACTGGTGCAAAGGCCTCCAAGTCTGTAGGGTGTAATGTGGTCGTAATTGTTGACGGTTGGAACTTTAAGAACTCCTTTGACATCTAATCTTTTTAAAAATGAGGTTTGAAATTGTGTTCTAAACTCATTCGTTTTATTTTTTATTTTTATGCCAGTTCTAATATTTCTGATTATCTGTTTATAGAGTTTATATACATATATAGAGATAATTAGACGCTATAGTCGTCCTTCACTCTTTGGAAATATCATCATCATTATCATCAGTTCAGCCCTTGAATCGTCCACTGCTGGACATAGGCCTCCCCCATAGAGCGCCACAGGGACCGGTTCTGGGCCGCCCTAATCCATCTGACTCCGGCGACCCTGACCAGATCGTTCGTCCATCTCGTGGGGGGCCTGCCTACGCTGCGTCTCCCGGTTCGTGGTCGCCACTCCAGAACTTTTCCGCCCCAACGGCCATCAGTTCTACGAGCTATGTGCCCTGCCCACTGCCACTTGAGTTTCGCAATTATAAGGGCTATTTCGGTTACTTTGGTTCTCCTGCGGATCACCTCGTTCCTGATTCTATCCCGTAAGGAAACTCCGAGCATAGCCCTCTCCATTGCCCTCTGAGTGACTTTCAACCTTCTGACAAGGCCCATAGTGAGCGATCACTTCCATATGTCATCACTGGCAACACACACTGGTCAAAGACTTTCGTCTTGAGACACTGCGGTATAAGGGACGAGAAGATGTGTCGGAGTTAAGTTACAATTTAACCCTTTTATATTTGGAAATATAAAAGGGTTAAATTGTAGATTTTTCTAGAAAGCCAAATTTGGATCTTACAAATAAATGAGTCAACAATAATAAAACACTTGTGCTGTTCATATTTTCATACTTCCATATTTTTAATAACGTAGTCCCGGAAACCGGTTGTCTCTAGTTTCCAGGCAACTTCCTTCAGGATACAAACATCCTGTACCTACCCTATAAGGAAGGATATTGGATACTTCATATCCTTCGCAGTATTATAGGAAGCGAAGCCGATATTACATTCGAAATTGAGTAACGAGTGTACTGTCTATAATATAAGTATACAAAGGAATCATATCTTTTCTCCTTTAAGGGTCGATGTAGGTGCATCACACCCGCTTTTCACCAACTTTTAAGTGCTATGTAAAGGAGGCTAGCTTATTTACAGGTTAATTCTAGATTCTAGTCTAATAGTCTAGTTGACAGCCTCAGAGGTGTAGATGGACTACGTGCGCGGTTCGACAATATTCTGACGTGGTTTCGAATCCCAGATCGAGCGAAGTGATATTGAGATTTTTTACTTAATATCAGCCCGGAATCTGGAAATTGTGCCCGATATGGCGATAGGCTCGCCTCACATCATGGAACGGAACACATAGTCACTAAGCTGGTGCCCTGGTTGCGCTTCTGCCTGCCCTTTCGGGGATAAAGGCGAGATTGAGCTGGGTTTCAACCTGGACATCCTACTCCTCAGACCATTCAATTTTCAACTAGGCTATCGTGCAATCACGACCGCCACATTGGTTCCAACAATAAAATTATTTCTACAAATTTTCGTAGTGGTAAACTCGAATTCTTCACACAATTTAAACCCGTCTGTATCCTGTTTTGGCTCTTTGATACTTTCCACTGTTTTATCCAATTAGTGTTTAAAGTTTCGTATTTGAGCATAATTGTTTGGCTCTCGTTTCGTTTGGGATTTCGGGAAATTGAACTTTGAGAAGTTTAGCTAGCGTTATTTATGTCGACATTTCGGTGTTTATATTTAAGCGAATATATTTATTTTATTATTATGTTCGCAATATTTTGGCATGGCTAAAGGATTGTCAACACATCTTTGCTTTTGAAGTAGGATTGCAAACAATTTGCTTCATCAGTAATTTATTTTATACTACATATAGTATTTAAAAACATTCAAATTGTAGACATTAAATTATTATTTCGAATGTCTCAGCAAAAATTAATAGTTATTATAACCATGCTTTACAGCAAAAATAATGACGAGACTAAATTAAAATAAAATTTCTGTATTAAAACGAACAAAAGAAAATAGCTTAATAACGCGAAGTTGTAATACGCAACTTATTAAAGATCGAAGTCGCTGGCGAGAAGCGTGTATCGCGTGTTTGCAGCCCATCAGCGCTAGCAGCGCTGCATTCAGCTAGCGGCTTTGAATCAGCTAATTATCATGATTTGTACCTGCTTTTATAGTAAATTGGTAATCATTTCTGTCACGGAACTTGTAGTTTTACGCGCACTTTTAAAATTGGAATTATAAAACAATTCACGCAGAAGGTTTGAGGTTTTATTATTGTTTTATTTTTTATTGCTGAAGTTCTTAATTCAAATATTGCATGGAGGTATGTTACGTAATAATAAACAATGGATTGAGGAATGAGATAATGATGATGCGAAACAAATGTTTCGAATTACAATTTGCATCATCATTCATTCAGTGGCCAGTCCAGTGGATTTCTGAAGCCATAATTGGGATTGAATACCATTTGATTTTGGTATTCGATTTGTGTGAACTTTATTGAACACAACATTTCTGCGGAACAACTCTAGATTTTAGATACGACATATAGAATTTTCAATTTTCGAATTCAAATTATGGAACTTCATTCGCTGGTAAACATCTGCCATAATCATTTAGATCTATTATAGTTAAGGCGATACCTTTAAAATTTCGTCATATTAAATTTTAAAGGCCGAAATATCCATGATTATTAATAATTTTTACGTTTTTCTTTCAACTGCGAGAACTAATCACTAACTAGACGTGAATTTAAATTCTTTACTTGCCAATACTTGTTGAGTTACCCAGATTAAAGGTGAAACAAAATGTATGAAAATGGACCTTGAGGTATCACCTTAATATAGATATTGATGCAAGTTATATAAAAAACTGTATATTACTGTTATTTAAATAGAAACAATAATCTTATATATTATACGTGGAATAATACAATACAAGTACGCTCTTATACACCTTTATAAATAACCAGGTCTCAATAAAACAAAACCAAATATTTTTCGACCTGCGAAAAAACTTTATAAGCCGCAAATGGCTCTATAGTTATAAACCTAAAAGCTTTTAGGACCAAAGTGGCCCACGCGTCCACTATTTAATTACCATATAACGAACATCGATAAAGTCCAACCTGTCGGCTCGTTTGCCCTAAATCTGCTTCGTTAAAAGATTAAACATGTGTTATTAATTTTTTATATTCCATTAATTTTAAGTGGTTTAATTAAGATTAAAAGAACTTTAATTGAAATAAAAGATTTTCGGATTTTATCGCGGATTTTTTAATATATTTTTTTCCGATGTTTCGAAGTCTGCAACCTTCATGGTCATGGAGGAACATTAATATTTTTATTGTAGTACAGTAAAGTGGGTACAGTTACACTAAAATGGTGTCAACAATAGCCATGCCGACTAATTTGGTGGTACTATGGTAACATACATATAGTCGAAATAAATAAATAAATCCCTCTTAGTTGAATTTCGGCTATGGCGACCAATGTCAATGGAAATCAGTTCACGCAGGAAATATTATAGTGAACAAGTGTGTGCGCAATACACAAGTGCACTCACTGTCATAGTGCAGTGAGACGGCAATCCGACATGACCGGATAGACACTGGGCGAAGGACTAGCGGCTTGAAATGTACCTATTATATTAAAATAAAGCTGCTTAATGTATAAGGAAATAAGATTCGTTTTACCCTCAAATTATTAACGAACAGGAACATTATACAACAATGCAAAGAAGTTTACGTTCAAGCAGTTTCGTTATGCGAACGCTTTGCATATTATTTAACAAGAATCATTCATCGAGCAATTTACTAGTGCATTTCTAATATTGACTCTTTCCCTATATCTATCAGCTATGCGGGTATCCAGATATAATATGTAGTGAAATAAGAAGGATATTTATTCTAACATAGGAAGTTTAAGTAGGCTTCGTAATATATATTTATTTATAAACGGGAACGGTAAAATTATCCCATTCACCTGATGATAAGAGTGGGTTTCAAACAGAGTGTCAATTGGCGAGAGATGATCATCCCTCGTCCGTCGACACAAATATGCTGGCCTGTTTAAAACGGATGTACACAGGCTGAACCCGGAATGCGACACCTTTCTTTGGACTACTAGTGGGGGTTTTTATACTTTTCGTACGACGTTCACTATCCTAGCGGATACAGAATATATCCGACACCAGGCCAGGACATGGTAGGTATAGAGCCATTTATTGGTAGAATAGTTATTAGAACTTAAAGATTAATTTAATAAAAAAGAAATGTTCTTCTTATTCTTCTTGAAGTGTCTCTCCAACTAGTGAAGATTGGCGGTCAGCTCAGCATACTTTCCCTTGTCGTTTGCAAGGCGAAATGAAATGTTAACTATATTTAATTTATTTCTTCTGCATCACTTTACCTCGATAATCTGATAATTAACGCCATTGGACGTAATATGCCAGCAGCAAACCAGCGCCCCCCAAAAGGTTTATAACAGCAAAGTCGTGAGCATCCAAACAGGCATCCAACACAACGTCCCTATTAAAACCCGGAAGTAAAAAGGTAGCATAAACACGTACCTTGCAGATAAATAGTAGGATCGCGTGATCAGCCTAGGGCGGGCCAAGTCTCCCCTCCCCTCCTGTAATGAAATGGCGCCGCTGCACGAAGACGCGAGTTTTAAAACTTCGTCTTTCCCTCAAATATTTGCATCATTTGGAATCATAAAGGTAAGTAATTATAGTTGAGAAACAACGCTTCAGTAACAATGAGCTCAAACTACGTGGTTTCCCAGTTTATAAGTTTGTTTTTGAGTTCAAACTAGTGTTGCCGTATGTAATATTAATCAAAAACTTTTATTTCGCTTTTAGAAAACAACCTTAATATTAAAATGTGGATATACTAGTCTTTATAAAATTACTTTATTAAAATGTAAATGGCTTTACAAAATATCTTAAGTAATAAATTACGACAACTAATATAATCAAATACTCATTGGGGCCTTATAATACCTAAGCCTGGCTGCTTAATTAACGAGTAAATACGAAAGCCATTTAGCACCTTTGTAAAAGGAAATTTTAACAACAGCCTCTAAAGGCTTTAATATCCTTTAAGTCATTATTTAATGTTTGTTTCTGTTAAAATTATATGACGGACAAAAAAGTTGATTAATAAAACATTGATTTAAGCGGTGAATTGTTACAGCTCAAAACTGGAATGCTATATTTCAATGACTTAAAAGGGTTTGATGCGTGGAAAATACATACATATATTATTCTAGTCTCAAATATTATCACGTGAGCGCTGTCAAAATTCATTTTAGGGAGGTGCGTCTGCATCTACGCACTATACTACATAATATCATTAAGTTTTTTTCTCAAATTCAAATAGCGCTAGGTTTTTAAAATGCTCTATCATTATAAAATCATTGTAGTCGATAGTTCACATTGTTGCATTTATTCAGTAACTTATGTTTTTTGTGATTTATTTCTGAGCAAGGAGGTACACGTGCACCTACTTGCATCTCCCTCTCAGCGCCCATGGCACATCACCACTTAAAATATCTTAAAACACCGTCACACTACCCACTATTTTAAAATCCTCTTTATATAATGATTTGTTACTTATGTTTACGCGAACTTTAGACATTAAAATTAAACTATTATTCGGATTTTATACGGATGAACAACACCTCAGTCCCCCCCGTGACCATGAAGGATGAAAAGTCTTCGAACGTCGGGACAAAACTAAAATATTAAAACGCAATAAAATCCGAAAAAATTGTTTAATTTTAAAACCTCTTTATAAAAATACATGAGCTTAACACGATGCGTCATAGTCTAAATTGCTTTTACGAAACGGTGTGGGTGTCCAAGCCTCATTGTTAGAAACTGAGGATAGAAATTATTAATTACTTCGCACGCACGAAGATTTATCGAATAAATCAGGACAATGTTAAGTGCTTCGATGGCTATAGAAATTCCTTACAATGGGGAATGGTCTTTGATTAAGTTTCGTGAGGGGCTCTCGCTATTCACATGATAAATGGACTCTATAACAATATGTTATCGAGGGTTTGTAGAAATGAAATGCTGATGGATATGTTATTGCCATCGAAAGACAAGTATTTTATTAGTTACTAAGTTTCTTCCTAATCGTAGATCTTATCCTCTCCCAGTGGCCGACCTGAGCCGAGCTTGAAGAAAGAAAGAGATACCCACCCAAAAGTCCTGTGACTGTATAAGCCGACCATTGTCAGGCTAACAAACGGGTCAGGTTAAAAAAAAATAGGGTGTTACTTTACCGCTACAAATACTGTAGTAATTTATATCGCAACCTGTACGGTACTTGCGTCATCTATTTAAAAATCCGAGCTTTATTGAGTCGCCCTTAAAACATACATTACAATAGGGTACTTGACTTATCTTTATTTATAATTTTTATAAGATATGTACGTCGTATTTGAATCAGAAGAAATCATTGAAATCACCAGATTTTCACCAGAAAAATACACAAGTGAAATGAGCGTTAAAAACAAAAAAGGGACGAAATACTTATATGTGACGTCAGCGGGAATTACTATACGTGTGAAAGAACGAGATGGAGCGACATCCCCACTCCAACGCGTAGTAATATTTGAAATATGAATTACTGCCTTATTGAATTGAATGCTGTTTTCAAAGAAGGGTTTTCTTTTGTGATAATCGCAATTACATATTAAAAAATGTACAAAATCATCATAGTCAAATACCGTATTGGGTTATATTACAAACACAGCCATCATATTGAAACAGAAATCTCAGTCGTGTTCCGGTAAACTTTACGAATATGTTGGAACGTAGAATTTACATTTTACAGACTGAATATCCAAATCACTGGCGAGATACGATAGCCAAATTAAGGTGCACATTGATTGGGACGTCAATAAACAAGTCGCACGTATTAGCATGTGCTCACTGCTTAGGCTTTAGATGGACCCGATAACAGACGCCATACATTTAAATGTTAACCTGTATTCAAGTATAAATGCATTGACTATCGGCCTAACTGGTTGGTCTTGTTTGCATTACAAGTAAATACAGGCGGTATTGAGGCGTTAGTTATTCAAATCCGGGTTAATTCTGAGCTTTAGATCTTATAGGTCGAACTTTCTAAAAAGGTCAGGGGCCCTTTTCCATTTACGGGGGCATATCCGTCTTTTTGTAATTACGGACATTCTAATCGAAAGACAACTTTAATAACCGTATAGGTAAATAGGGTATTTTTTTACTCTCTTACCTGTAAAATTTTGGCCGCTTTGCTACGAAGGACAGTGGACAACTAATATTTCCAACTCCTCCCTATTTTTCTATTTGATCAATTTCGTTGGGGGATAAAGACAAATTAGTTTTCCCTGGGCCTCGCCGAGTTTCACTGCTAGGTGTCATAAAATGCGTGCCACTGCTGATCTTGGCTTACAGGAGTTCTAGTGGCGGATGTGAGGAAAGAGTCCTTCCTTCCTCGTTTCCTTCGAATAGAACGCCTGTAATTGCAAACAGACGGTTTCGCCCCTATAGATGGAATAGGGCCCCTGACTTTACTTTGATTTTAGGTGATACTACGATCAGTATCCTTAATTATAAAGGTTTTGGCAGGACTAGTTACGATTAAATAACTAGAAATGTAGAAAATATGCGACTGGGATTGCCTTTTGTTCATAACCAATGGTGGTTTGACATTCAGCCGGTCAATTAACCGAATCTAAGGTCAGTTGAGTTAACGAGCACCCTAATGACTCCTTTGCGATTGTGAAACACAAAAAATAAAGATATTTGGGTCTAATCACTATATACGTAAAAAGGGCAAAAGATTTGAAATTGGAACAATGCATTATTTGAATTACGTTCTTTTCCTGAGACAACAGATGCAAAATGCATGAATTGAAATTATTTACAGAGAAGTATGGCTTTGGAGTGATCGAATACTTGTTTTAGATAATACTAATTATTGCGCGCTGCTTCGGCTGTAAGGCTTTACCGCTATAAAAGTCTTTAAATTTGTCGTACCGATCCATAGTTCCGCCTAAACGACACCAACGCCATCTATCTAAAAACAGATTAAAACTAACATATTTCCTACAGGAACAATTTACGGGAATAAAAATAGTCTACGCTAATACAGCACATAGTCTATCCGTGTGACAAACTTCATCTAAATCTGTAAAGTGCTTAATCTGGTTTTACTTCTAACAAAAATCTCAAGTTTCGCTTTTTTAACTTTTCGCATTCATAATTTTAGTAATATAATTCTTTAGGCTATATGTACTATATATAATGCAAACGTGAACACGCTATTTTGTCAATGAAAACTCAATTCGTTTTAGGTCAAAAACTGTAAATATTATTTTAATACTATTTCTCAAAGCCAATTTATACGACTAAATCAGACTTGTCAAGAAAACTCACGTACAAAGACCAGTACATTTAAACTTATATAATACTTTGATTTATCTTCCGTTTTCCGACACATTTAGTTCTGTGAAAACATTCTTTTGTATCAATACAGTTGACTGAAAACGTTTACGATATTAAAATATGACGTAATTTTTATGTCGTGGTTCATTTTAAATATTGTATTTGTTTTTAGGTCTTTATAAAATATATTTTGATTGGAACCTACGTTATTTTTTATCGTTTTGCAAAGTTCGATTATTTCTCAAGTATTTTTGACAATAATTAAGGCTTATCCTTCTACCAGAAAAATTTGGTTCAATTAATAAAAATTGTTTTACATTTCCAAATTATTTTGTCAAGAATAAACAAAAGCATCGATTTTTTATATGATAAGAATATTTTGTGTTTACACAACATTAATCATTTTTTAATGAATGTCTCATTAAATATTCGCTGTACCTCCATTTAAAATAAATTGGCTAATATATCATGTTAAGAAAACAAAATTTATTAATAATTATCGTTAAGATGACCTATTTATAATATGATTTACGTTATTTTGCACAATAAATCTATTATATTTTTTAATTTAATCAATTTATGAATATAATATATCATCTGTTCACGACTGCGAACCTGTTGTTAAATTTGATATGTTGTCATAAGAATAAAATATAGTACTCTCGGTCGATAACCCTTCCTATATATGGCATAAATAACTTAAAACTTACCTACCCTAACTTAGCTTTATAATACAAATATTTAATTCGATTGAAGTTGGTAGATATCGAGCAATCGATGATTATATCGATCTGCAGAGAAGCTAAACATAGCTATATTGGTACTTACCTTTAAACTCAATCTAAGAAATATTCTTTAATGTATTTTATTTTATTCTTTTTAATTTTCTTTTTTTTTAAATTTTGATTGGCAGTGCTATCTGCACACAAATTGTAATCTTGTAGGAAGATTTTCTCGATACAGGTTTGGCTACTGAGAAATTCGCAGATACATTGTGATCAGCAAAAACATTGTTCTAATGTTTTAAGGTTTTATATTATTTGTATGTCATGTTTTATGTGTTTTGCTGTAATTTATTATTTATTTAGCCATAAACTTAATACGCCTTCAGATTAAGAACCTCTTGTTACACTACAAATAGAACAAGCCATCAATTCATTAAATATGCGCATTCTTCGATATGTAGTACACATACAATTCTAATCTAAATGTTAAGTCGACAGGATGCGGCGAGCAGTCGCGTGCGGAATAAAATAAATACACCTTGGATTGAGCAGAAATTTAATTAAGCCGGACAATTTATAGAGACGCACTGTTTATAGAAGAATCGATTTTAATTGTATTCGCAGAGCGTGAAATCGAATGCAGAATATATCGATTTATCGACGATTTTTTTTCTGCAAGACGTTATACTGCGTTATGATTAATTTTACGATTATCGATTAATGGCATTGTGTCAATGTTTTTACTACATGACTGATAGGTCCCAAAATATGAGATGCATGTCACTTAGCGTTTCAATTATAAAATCAATGTAGTATTTTAAACCGATTTAAAAATCGATTATTCGCCTAAAATATCGATTTCTAATCCTTATCAACACGCCCAGCTGTCAAGCACTGTGGACATTCATTTTTAATTACGGAAACACATTGCTCCCCTGCTGAGCAATTAATAAAATACATTTATTACCCTCCGTGCTGGAGTATTTTAGCGCACCGTACCATTGTGGAGGGATCGAGTTTTTCCCAAACGTGATTAACTAACTTTTTGCATAAATTGCACTTACTGTTTCAAACAAAAAGTATTAACTCAGGAGTTTATATTATTTTAGTGAGATGTTTCTGGTTTTTCAGGTTGGAACACGAACGGGTCATTTGATGTTGAAGTAGTTTTCATTTTAAAGATTTTCATCATGGGTTATCTGATGGTAAACGTTGTTTATCGCCCATAATTCAACGCCGATGATGCAAACAGAGATATGAAAAGTCGGCGTTTAAATTTAGAAGTTACACGTGCAAGAAGAAAGCCGTAATTGTCTATAAATACTTACTACATTAACTCCGCTGCCACTCTGAACGCTTATTAAGTACGTGGTACATATATCGATGCTTAATTGCCTATTTGCAAGCATTGAAAAGAATTTATATTAAAAGGGCGTATATCTGGCATAGGTGTGCATTGTGTGCGAAGTCAGCTGAGTGGAAATGGGTCAGGTTTCAGCTCCATCGCGCCTATTGCATGATTTAACTTGACGTCAACTGCCACCGCTCAATATTACTGACATTTCATATTTGTAATGCTTTGGCAAACTGTCAATGGAATTTATACACAATAAGGTTTCTTTATGTAATTTATAAAATTTACGCCGTTCGAATTGGCCGGCATAATTGTTTCGATTAACGAGGGATAATCAACACTTTATGGACGTCTTTACACTTGAGATCAGGCGTAGTAGTTACACCTTCGTGATCGTATAAAAAATCAGGACGGAAACTGGGATTCTTGTCAATTAGTCATTGCATGTTTCGATAGCGATCGTAGATTCTTCGACAACTCTTATGCCTCAGTATAACACGATATAGCTAAGTACGTTTACATTCTATACCATACCATATATTTTAGGACACCAATTAAATACATTAACCTTTTAATCTAAAAATTTCTTTGTTCTGTCAATTGCTTCGACTATAATATAGAAATGGAAAGTAGTGTAAATATAAATTATTATTTATATTAGGTTTTTTATCGTCCGGTGACATTGCGATTTTTTTTCAATTACTTTTTCTTGCGACAGCTGTGAAAGTTATGCATTTCGGCAATAGTCTGATACATTTCCTTACTCCCACTGCATTTTTAATGTGAAATTTGACCCTAGAAGTAATAGTAACCTTAGTTTTTCTTCAAAGGAGACAGAAGTTGAACTGTAGAGGTCGAAACCAGCAGTCCGTTAAGTTATATTTTTGAATACATGTGAGTTTCTCACGATGATTTCTTTGTAAAGATAATATCTAAATAGTATTATCATACACGTATTGTATGCGTTTTATAACTATTTGTAAACCTTTAATAATTAGTTATAAAAAATATCCACGACATAAAAAAGAAATCATGTGTTGCTCACTTATTTTACGAAAAGCTTGCTATAAATATACATAGGTAATTAGACCTTCATGAACTAATGTTTTCAGCTTTATAATAAACAAACAACTAAGCAATTCTATATCGAAATCACATATAATGACAAAGATATTAAAAAAGAAATATACGTAAAACACTAAAATAATATGATCTTTAAAAATATCGTCTGAAATTCATTAAAACGTTGTGAGATTTCGAAAAATATCATCTAAAAGTAGGCGCAGTTAACGAAACCTATATGGATGAAATATAAAACGATAGAATATTGCTATTGTCTCGGAGCAGCTTGAGAGCAAGTTCGTGTCTTTTAAAGATGCTGTTGAGGCTTCTAGTGGCTCTCAGTTATAAATACCCGCAGGCGACCACTTAACATTCTATCGCCAGTAAAAGACGCTCTCAAAGCCAACCTACTTTGAGAAATTCTAGTACTAATCTCTAGATAAATTTTGACGTCGTCTTCTTGCATTGAAAATTTGATGTACACTGTTGGATAAAAAGTGAGTTCATTTTACTAATGTGAAAGGAAATTGCTTATTATCGTTTGTCTGTTAAATAGACCATAGGTTCTAAATTAAAAATTTATACTAGTGTTGTGAGTACCAAAACCAATACCAATCATGTATCAACAAAACTTTACGAATAGCGATCAACAATCTACATACCAAACACGAAACATCAATCAGCGAAAAGAATTCAGAATTTCCAATAAAATAACCGAGTTTTGGATATTTTTCAATAGAGTTTCATCACAATATCCGCTTTGTGAAATAAAAAGTAAACAACGAATTAGATTCCGAGTCGTTTGTAACAGTTTTTGTATACATTTTTGAATAACTAAGGCTTGTTGTAGAAACCTTTTTGCGGGTGATTTGGGTCAGCGTTTAGAATATAAAGTTCTGTTTTTTTTTAGTCCATGTAGGTTTTATACGCAGTAAGGGAACGCCACATATAAAAGCGTATGATGAATATGCGGTAGTTTTTTTTTTTCAGTCTATAACAGACAAATGCTTAAATGGACAAAAAATACGGGATTTGGGACAAATAAGAAACAAAAATATTGTTCGACATTTTTTTAATATTTTTCCTAGAATCGAGTCAGTTTTAACATATTTTTATTTATTTTAACAGATTTGTAACAATATAATTATAATCATAATTAAAAAGAGGTATCAATTCGCTTTTTATTAAATTTATTTAAAACCGAGTGATATTGATACGTATGGGCAAATACGAACGTTGCTTGCGTGAGTACTTGTCAATAGTGGACCAATCGATTTACGGGATAGAGACTGTCCCGCCGGGACATTTTAAAATATGCCTAAAATACGGGACGTCTGGCAACACTAATATGCCGTCTCTGTGTAGAGCCAAACGTGGGGTATAACTTATTTTTTTTATTTTACTAGCTGACCTGACAGACGTTTTCCCGTCTTAACTATGAATTTGCAGCGCGCGTTCTGTCAATCGCTGACAGTTATTTCAAACTATTGACAGCTATATAAAATTAATATTTTTAGTTAAGTTTTCTTACATTTTCTAATTTTTTCTTTCATACCTTCACCTGACAATAACAAACAGAACAAAAAAAAAATTAGTGAAATCGGTCCAGCCGTTCACGCATGATGGCGTGACCAAGGGAAATAGGGATTCATTTTTATATATATAGATTTTGGCTGCCAAGCGATGGTCCAACGCGTATATTATACTCAAAAGTCTAACAGTTAACGAGACAGACATGCGGGACAAGTGAAATTGTATTCGTCAAAAAAATGTTGGCGCCTTCATATCTCTCAATATAGACTAAGTCGTATCTGCTTATGTAATTTAGAGTGAAGCGAATAAACAAGCGCGAAAATAAAACGCTCACATCTTTATTTAAACAGGTACACGCTGTACAGGATGAAACCATCTCATTTCACGAAAAAGGTTGTTTATTCTTATAATACGCAATTCATCCACCTCGTAAAAAAAAGTATATGTGTGCAATTTACACACGGCAGCAATGATACTTCTGAATAGCCGACGAGAGATTGTGCTGGATGAGTTTCAAGAGTGTTAGGATAAATGTAAGATTTATTACTTTTGCATAATACTAAAACATAGTTGCAATTAGTAATTATTATTTAATTTATTAGTGAGATTAAAATATTCACATAGATAAAAATACACAAATAATACAATACGCTTGCTTTGTACTAGAGCTTTGTTATACGCAAACACATATACAAAACCTCAGTTTGTCATTGTTCTGAGTATTAAACAAATACTAACAAAATGATAAAAGGATACAAAATTTTGAATGCAGGCTGGTTGAACGCTATTCTTTTTTCAAATATCGAGACGCATTTTGTTTCATCGACTTTCAAATCACAACGATTCTAAGTTCGAATTCAAAAACGAAAATATGTTTTTAAAATGTAAATACGCTATGCCATTACCACTTATAAAAAAAACAATAACCTAATAAAATATGCTAAACATGATACCAGTTTTTCCCACGCTTATAAATAATTTATTTTTAATCTTAATAGTGAAACGTTGTGTGTTGCCGGTTTCGTTCCGGTTGGCACACTGACCGAATGTTATCAATATCTGAATGATAACCATTACTTAGTGGTATTAATTAAATTTAATGGCTGGTAAGTGCTTAGGTACGTAAAGGTCTTTAATCTCAGTAGCCAGTTATGGTTATAAAGCCTTAGTTGATCTTGGTTCACCTACTTTGCTTCGGTCGGTTTAATACTCAACACGGTATATGAATTATAAATGTGGTTAAGCAGCTTTGTAAACAAAGCAGCTTTCTAAACTGTTTTTGTTTTTTTTTCTTCTTACTTTATCATGTACTGTAGTCTTTACCCTACACTGATTGAAAAGAGCAACACCAGAGTTTCTTGCCCGTTCTTCTCTGGTGAAAACTGCTTTCCGAACTGGTGGTAGAGTTAATATTGACGGAATTTAAATAATGTATAACATTTTACAGATTCAAATAAATCATTTCATATCATTTCATTTCATTTCATTTCAAAAAAAGAATCTATGTAATGTTTAAACTCGTCTTAAAAAAATAAAATGAAACAAAACTAGTTAAAAAATTGGTATTTATATTCAGAATTTTAAGTCAAGGCAGTATAGTAGTATCAGTATGACTTCTTTGCCAATTGTTTATGATAACATGTGCACGACAGTCTGTTTAAAATTATACTAAAGCTAATAACAAAAAATATATAGCAGTATGCATTTAGTAATGACTGTTTGTTTGTTGTTATGAATAGATTGTAGTATTTGTCAGCACTCGCCGTAATGTTGCAGTTTTTACAACAATGATTCGATTTGTAAGCAAACTGAGCGTAATTGCGTACATATAAGAGAACATTTAATGTGTCCTCTAAAACATTCGACGCATACTAATTGTGTATTAAGATTTGCGAAACTATTTCAGTCCCCACTTTGAAGAATGGAGCGACATAGTTCTGTTATGACAGAATTTCAACATGGCCCCGACTAAAATGGCGGCAAAAATATGTCAAATTATATCAATGTTATCAAACTCCTTGGACAATTAATTTAAAAAAGGAACGCCATTAAAATATGTAAAGAGTTTTGTCGTAGTTCTCTAAGAACGAACTGCGTTTTCCAGTATTATATCTCAGCTGAATATTGGCTGATAAAAATAAGATATTAGTGGTGCGGCCACCATAGTCATTTATGAAATACTGTTAGGTTCCAATTTTTATTTATGGAACATTAACACGATTAATTAGTAGAAATAGATTGGGTTTTAAATTTCAAATTTATTTTTCTCTATTTGTCTGCACTTAAAATATCATCTAGTGTAAATAATCGTAGCAAAGGCAGGGACCGAACTTCGTAACCATTGCGACGCGGACTATTTTAGACCGAACACCAAACAAACCTAACGGTCTAAAATAAAACAATAGAGACAAAACATTTTTACCACAATAAAACTCGAGCTAAACCCATGGGAGTCTGAGAACCTCTTGAATGGTCGCGAAAAATGGTTTTTATAAGAATATTTTAAATATTATTATTACATTTTGTATCTAGTTGAGATGTAATTCATTCCAAGCTATAGATATCCATAGTATTTGTCTATCTTTAGGGATATAGAGTTTATATCAAGCAAAAATAACTTTACAAAACCGTAAATAGACAATTCGGCTTCACTATACTCCAGGATATCCCACAAACAGGACAGTCGTGAACATAGTGATGTATATGAGCCTGATTTGATATTTATCTTGAGAATACTCTCGAAGATTTATTCCTCCGCGTAAATATTTCAACGTAACGTTTGGTCCGTCGATAATATATTCACTGGCGGTCATCCAAGGACCCTGGAGCCTGTATATAAGATGTTAATAGTCTATAAATATGTTGTGTACAATAGAAAATATCTCGGATAACGATCCGTTGCGTGCTGTTGAATAATCAAGAATGCACTGGAAGATTACGGACATAAATCGCATATATTCTAAAAACGGTTATAAAAACAATTCTTTACCGTATTTATTTAGCTGTCGATTTAATTCGATATTGCTGTAAAAAAAGTACTTGAAATTTTATTTTGTTTTTTCGAAATGGTGAGTAAAGCAACTAATTGATCGCGAAGGTAACTTTCACTATTTTAAACATTTCTTAATAATATTATAGATGAAAGAGTTTCTGAATATATTTGAATGTCGAAGGAAACGCATAATCAGCTAAATAGATTTGAATTAAATTTGTCAAAAAGAGACATTATGTCCTCATAAGAGCGCAGTTTTTTATTCTGGAAAGTATATTGCGAAGCTGAAAGCATTACAAAAAGCAAATTTCAAAAGCAAAATAACAAAGAAAATTATATTTTTCATCATAAAAAATATTACGTGTCTATTAAAATTTAAATTATAAAAACATATTCGAGCTCTAATCCAACCGATGAAAAAACGAAATGGCGAAGGACACCTTTACTACAAAGTATAATATTATTAAATCATAAACAAATATGTTCAATTTAATATTCAAAGTATAAAGGACATAGAATACGTAGCATAATTAACATAGTTTCTGTCATGAATCATAATATTTATGTTATCATTTAAAACCTATCTAGTTTCGTTTTTATTAACTCTGTTACATTAAATGTTGAATATGATACATACAATTTTATAAAATAGCCTATTGAAGATCTTTTTCTTTTATTCGAGCACGCCAAAGTGACCCAGCTGCACCTGATGGTAAGCAGAGTGGGGTTCAATAGAATGCCGACTGACGAGAGATGATTACCCCTCGGCAGTCGACACAATTATGCCGGCCTGTTGGAACCGAATATACACAGGCTGATCCAGGAACGCTACGTTCTACGTTACGTGGGTCACTATCAGTGTTGCCAGAAGGTGACATTTTTTACATTTTTCGTTACTTTTGACCCCCTCACGTAACATGTAAGTATTTTTTTATATTTAAGGCAATTTTCGTAACTTTTGAGAACAACGAGATTTGTAATACAAAATTTTTATTGTAAACAGTTTACGAACGCATTTCTATTCAACGCATTCAAATTGAACGCACCTAAAACTGGCGGGTCTAAAAAGTATTTCACTCCATATCACACTTAGAGATGGCTCGCCATGACAAAATGAAACGTATCTTGCATATATTAAAACTTGATTTTGCTTGAGTGAGCGCGCGCACATTTCCAACTTCGCGAGTCCCCGCGGTTTCGTGGCTACAGAAATGCTTGCCCAAAAACGCGTAAAACAAAAAAAAAAAACAATAATGTAACTTTTGCAGCAAAAATGTAACATTTCAGGAAACGAAACATAACTTACGACTCAAGGGCCCTGGCAACACTGGTCACCATGGCGGGTTTTAACACCTTGTGTACGGCGGTCGCTATCCGGGCGGATATGAAATATATCCTACCACCTACAAACCAAAGTTTACAAAATCGGGATTTTTCAAACTAAGACTACGCGCAAAGCAGTTGTAAGATGCTTACTCTTTGTATAAACGCGCTGATATCTTTCATACCCCAAGAAGTAGCTAGAAGAGGAACTACTGCATGCACTGTTAGAAGTTATTTGTACCTTATTTGATTGGCATCGACACTAAATACGTTTATTACTTTCCAACTCTTCATTTCGAATCTTAATATTTACCATTCTTCTTTTAGTATTTTAGCTTATATACACAATTGAATAAGTAAGATAAAAAATATTTATAGTTCAAAATGTATTAAAAAAAATAGCCAGGTAAAAGCATTATTCCAGAAAAAAAATCAGAAGCCGCAGCGCAAAGCAAAGCCTTTTACAGCAACGTCAAACGTGTGACCTTTTTTGTTGCGTATTAAAAATGCAGGATACAGTAGCGAGTGTGGGCGCTGTAAAAATTTACACCTCAACCCAATTGTAAAACTGTCTGTCTGTTTATATTTCGTAGGATCTTCGTTCTAGAAATATCTTTCCACGTACCGCATTAGGAATACCTTATGAAGTTTATTTTTCAAGGATATTTTATTTATATCTTTGCGAAAAGGATATAAAATTTGTAACTAAAAAAAAGTATTTCTCATTTTATTTTTGCGTTTTTAAAGGAATTTAAAAATGATTTTGTAAATTAGAATTTAGGCCAATATATCACAAATATTTGAAGTATTTGAAATACACTTTCACCAACAGCTAACAAACATGACGCTTTCGAAACAAAATATGACTTCCATCATTCGATTGACGTCTATTCATCTATTTCCCAACTCTCGATACAACCGATTTCCCCAGATGCATCTTGTACGTCCAAACGTTCCAGATCTAAATATCAGTGTAATTACGCGTAATGGCGTACATTTAGAACTACGATGCTCCGCTTTTTGCAAAATGATGCAATGCGGAGTCACTGGCGTGTGCAACGAATAGGCAATTTACGAAACGCCCATTAAGAGTTTAAAATGATTTTTATGTTAAAAGGCACGCTACGAATATTTTAAAAAGGTTTGGTGAGCCGAGTTTATCGCTTCATATCAGTGGGTAGCCAAATAAATAAATTAGGCACGCCTTTTTGAGCAAAACCTTTCGTAAGTATAATTGATTTCATTTCAAGAGTATTCTCGATGACCCTATTATTTGTTTTGCGAAAATATTTGCTAGTAGACTACCCACTTACACGTAAATGGCAGTGGCTTATTTCAAGCACCTTATTATTATACAAAGTATTTTTTAAGTATATACAGCTATTGATTCCGAACCTCAACTGGCAAATAATTTTGAAATTGGTGAACTAGCTTCAATAGAATAATACGTACCTTAGTCACAATTTTCCTTCGGACATATTCTGTGGCAGCAGTGTGCGACCACAGTACAACTGGCAAACAGAGCATAAATCTTAAACCTAAACAAATACTTCCGTATGTTAGTTGTGTTTGTGACCAATAAAATATTCTTCTTTCTCTACTTTTCTAACCGCGATTTCAAAATTTGCGCAACACTGCACCTTTGTACATATAGAACTTTCAACAAATGTCAGAGAGGACATATTCCCTCAGCTATTTACCAATCCATTCTCACTTCAAACAAATTCATACAAAATATCCTAATTTATATAAGTCTATGTTCTATATGTGTTACCTTGTACATAATTATTGTACATAAAAATATTTTCTTTTGAGTAGAATTTAAAATACCTTAAGGCTGATCTTATTACACTCGTAAGCTAGTACCATGGACCTATTTATAAAATAAAGACAATATGTAATAAATGCTTTTATTGCGGCTAATGTAAACTGAATTTTATGCTCACTGTATTTTCTATGTTCATTACTAAAACTAAGGCTTTATTAAGCTTGTTGTATTATCTGTATTCCTTATTAAAATAAGATATTATATTTATTGCTTTCTAGCAATCCGAAACAATGTTAATTCTCTTTAAAATATTTCCTTGATACCCGTAGTCAACCATCGATGACATAGAGCACATAATGACAGATATATCGCTTCGGAATCCCTCGGATTTCCCGAAGTTCGATCAAGCTAATACGGGAACGCGATATACTCACGTGAGCCACAATAGTGACATTCATACCTTGTGTATCTTGGTCGCTATGCGGGTTAATACAAAGATTCTATTACCAGCCTAAAAATTTTCGACATTTACCATCAGCCGGTCTATCGCCATTGCGTATTATACTAAAAAAGCTTCTCCCAAGCCAACTTTCTACCAATAAATTGAAATAACCAATAAATATCAGATTTAACGCAACACGAAACAGCGGAGAACATTAACACGAGCCGGTTAACGTTCGCATTTGCATCATAATTCAGATGATACTGCAGTGCGGCGATTTCACTTTACACAAGATGATTTATTACTATCTACGTAAATCTACAGGTTTGTTTAGCTAACTCTGCCAGACGAATTTGGTTATTTTGCCCCACGAAACAAAGACTTTTTATGATTCCACATAAGTCTTCTTCTATTTTTTTTTTTTAAATAAAAACAATATCACTTTTTTTATCACGTAAGCGAACAAAGTTGCATTTATGATATGCCAAAACAATGTATAGAAATAGTTATTATTATTTTTAAATAACAATTGAAATTACTTATATAACTATAACTATATTATTATTTAATTTTGAAAGTATGTGAAGTCTGCTACCAAGGCCAGTGTGATGGGTTAAAGCTTACACCCTCTACACATAATACAGTTCTAGTAATATTATCATATAATAAAATAACTATCGTAAATAACTAAAAAATTAGCGATATCATATTATGTCTTTCATCATATTATCAAAAAAAAAGCGGCGATAGCCTAGTTGGTTGTGGAACGGATTGCTGAGACGCATGTCCGCAGGTTCAAATCCCAAGGGTACACACCTCTGACTTTTCTAGAAAATTATGTGTGTATTCTTTGTGAATTATTGCTTGCTTAAACGGTGAAGGAAAACATTGTGAGGAAACCTACATACCTGAGAAGTTCTCTACAAGAATTTTGAGGGTGTGTGAAGTCTACCAATCCGCACTAGGCCAGCGTGGTGGACTGAGGCCTTATCCCTCTCAGTACTAGAGAAGGCCCGTGCCCAACAGTGGGACGGTATATAAACCAGGGCTGATGATGATGATATTATGCTTTAGATACTAATCCTTAACGACTGATTACGGCCTTCTGTCCCCGCAGATCGTCACAGACAATTACCCGTTAGCATTTCCTCATTTTTCTATGTCATAGTTAAATGTTCGACTTATTTTTCATCCCTAAGAAAAAGTGCTTTTTAACTTAACAGTGATTTGTACTTTATTTGGTACAAGTACAGTGTGTCTAGACTGAACAGTAAACTTACATTTGAAATCTTACTACGATCACGTATGGCGAGTAGCATCGTTTATGTTAGTTCATTTTCTACATTCTTGTAAAAATGAGTACTTCGTTCGTCTAATGAAATTCACCAAGTATTGATATAGATGTTTATAAAAAGGCACTGCTCGCCACTTTGAGACATAATATGTTGTGTTTTAAGCAATGGCGGAAAGGATAGCATTACAATAAGATAGAAGGTAGTAGGTTGAACATAACGACAGCCCATAAACAGGAGAGCATCGAAAATTTAAAATAAATATACTTTATTTATCATATAGGCTTACAAACTTACACTTATGATACCTCAAAACAAGTTATAAAAATAGTTTTTACTAAATTATATTTAAATAAATAAAATTACAGACATTTTAAATCTATAATAATATACCAAGGTGAAGGGTTTGTTTGAACGCGCTAATTTCAGAATTTACTAAACCGATTTTGATTTTTACCAGAAAATTTTGACGCGAGCGGAGTTGCAAGCAAATTCTCGTTAGGGATAAAATTAATAAAAAAGAAATAACATAATCCAAAGAAGTCAGCTCAGGCTTTTACTTTGCTAAGCTGTGTGCGTTGGTCCGTTCGTCTTCCTGAGGCATCAAGTCGTAATCTCCAAGTAGCTCCACGGCTTAAATACACAAAACATTACCCTCCTAGACCCCCCCCCTCTGGGCTAATATTGAGATACCTCAATTTTAGCCAATCACAACGGCTCTATGGCTACGCACTGCGAAGGCTGACATGCAGTTAGCACTGGGAAATAGACTTGGTATCACAGCTTTACTCCGTCTTTAGATAAAAGACGTCTATGAATAAGGGGGTTAGTAACTTACCACTCAATAAGTTCATTACTTTTTCCTCTCAGCCCTATTTGAGTAACATATATTTGTAGTATATAAATAATTTAAGTATAATGATAGTTTCGTGCTACAATAATGGGTTTGCTTTTCACCTTGGTGAGAAAATGGATCAAGGTGAACCATAGACAATTCACACAGTTCAGAAATAATTGTTTAAAATTGCTACAAATAAGTACCATGATTACAATTGAAGTGCTGTTATTAACTTTGCTGTACATATAATAATGACGTTGTAAAAGACTATGTTGTCAATAAATCGCTGGCTAATTATGAGATATATGTTCCAAACATCAGAATAAAATTATTTATATTGGTAAAAATTTGAAAAGAACAGTATTTGTGGTTCCCCCTATTTATCTTACGGGATATGATTCCTTACTTATCTTTCGGCATTATTGGAAACGTTCACTGAAAATGACTTATAATTATGTATAGTGTATAATTCGATTTTCTCATAGACGATAGAACCTTGTAATAGTGAGCCAGCGTAATGGTAATTTTGAGTTTTTTTTTTGTAAAAGCAGGAGAAATTCTTTAAAATGCAAGAATATAACATTAAACAACAGATTTCAACAATTATTTAACACATATAAATGGAAAAATACATCGTAATACCAACAAATATAATCGTAATAATAACAAATATAAACTGATAAAATATTTTATTTTTACATTTTATTACAAGAGTCTTGAATTTCGGATTTTGTAACAGAACAAAAGAGCAGAAATATTTTATACACTTCCAAGGACGATGAGATCAAATATTTTTAATAAGTCACGAATGCCTTAAGCGGATTACTATAATAAATACAAGTGCTTTGGTAGGTACGGCTTGATAATTTCATAATAGAATTAGAAATATTACTGTTAATAATTCTCGAAATGTTAATAATTAGATTTATTTTATTACAACGATCTTTTTTCCACATAATAAATGCTGGTCAAATATAAAAGAACTATACTAAAACTAAACTTGACTAAGTTGGCCTCGACTGACTAAGGTGGCCTTTTGAAGGTTGGTAGACTTCAAACACCTTCGAAATTTATCGAGAAATTCTCAAGTATGTAGTATAGTTATTATTATTTTTTAAATTACTGATCATTATCCCTACCCTCCTGTGAATGTCTACTATGTTAGCGCTTATAAGCGACGACTGCCTATTTGGGAGTGAAACGGATTACCGAGACAAAGGTCCGGGATTCAAAACCCAAGGGCACACGTCTCTGACATTTATTTATTTTATTATTTATTGTACACATGTACAAGAAAAAGATATAGGTTATCCACTTTTCTAAAGTGATGTGAGTTATCGCTTGCAGTAATGGTGAAGGAAAAATCCTGAGGAAACCTGCATACACGAGAAGGCCTCCATAAGAATTTCGATGGTACGTGTATGCCCACCCGCACTAGGCCAGTGTGCTGGGCTTTAACCTAATCCCTCTCAACAATAGAAGAAGCCCATGCGCAAAAGTAGCCAATATATAATACAAGGCTGGTATTATTATTAGACTGCCTCGGTGGCGTAGTTGTATTGCATGTCCGGTACAATAGCGCTCTGAGGTCCTGGGTTCGAATCCCGGGTCGGGCAAAATGATATTTGGGTTTTTCTGCTCAGTATCAGCCCGGAGTCTGGAATTTGTGCCCGATATGGCGATAGGCTCGCCCCCTATCACATCATGGGACGGAACATATTTGGCGAAAAGTGGGTGCCCTAGTTGCGCCTCTGCATACCCCTTCGGGGATAAATGCGTGATGTTATGTATGTATGTATGGTATTATTATTATATTGGCGCCATCTTGTATAATAATATCAGCCCTGTATTATATACTGTCCCACTGTTGGACACGGGCCTCCTCTACTACTGAGAGGGATCAGGCCTTAGCCACCACGCTGGCTTAGTGCGGATTGGTAGACTTCACACACCCTCGAAAATTCCTATAGAATACCAGCCACCTTGTATATTTATAAGTATTTATTTTAAATTTAGTTATTAAATAACTACTATATATTTAAATTTACCATCTACCTGGCGGATATAATAAACTTGAATATAGTGAAATAGGTCCAAGTAATAAACAGGTAATATAAATTCATTACTCAGAACTTTGTGTATTATACTCCAAATTGTAATTATTATGGTAATGTTTGCGCGATGAATGGTATGTTTAATTAAAATTATTCTAGGTGTAACAGACTGAATAATTAATATATTTTGGGAATAAAGCGTGTTAATTGTGACCTATTTTTAAGCCTAGATACTTCATGTACTCTTGTCGCAGTTCGCAACAGACGTTGTCGTCTTGATCATTATTATTTTATTATGAAACAGTCAGCCGCTAAAGCTGTTATTGAGATCAATAGGGCGAATACCTTTATCATTCTCTTCTATTTTACTATCAAAATGTGAGCTTGAGTAGTCACCAAATGGCGACCCAAGTACCCCCAATTCTACATTGTAGATATTAGTACCCAGTAACTGTCTTAACGAACGCGAGGCCAGGGGGGGGGGGGGGCTGGTAATTTCCCCGGTTTTAAAAGTTTCATCGGTAAAATCGTAAAAAAGGTCCCCTAAGGCACCGCGCGGGCCCCTGTAACCCCCGGGCTTGGGGCTGTTGCCGGTTCGACTCCGCCTAAGGCCGCCTTTATTAATACCAATACTAACTACAATAAGTTAGATACTTATAATTAGGGGATATTTGGAGTAAAATCGAATCCTTGCTTTGTCGTAGTTGGGCAAAAATTACACCAAGTTATAAATTTAAGGACAGGTAACTATGATTGGTTATTGTAAAAACGTCTAAAGAATATGTTTTTTTTACAGGTAATTTCAACTTTAACTAATGCTGATGAGTTGGTCCAACAGGTAACTCTATTAATAAGGCTTTGAAAAACATTCAATACTTACTAAATATATTTGCATGAGGCCGTCTGGGTGTGTATCATTTTGCCATCAATTTAGCCAAGCACTGCTCCATGCAGGTGATGGTCGTTTTGCTGGTGATATATTTTATATCCGCTCGGATAGCTACCACCGAACACAAGTTGTTAAAACCCGCCATAGTGGATACAAGTGTATCGCGTTCCGGGATCAGCCTGTATATATCCGGTCCTAACAGGCCGGCATAATTGTGTCAACTGCCGAGGGGTAATCATCTCTCGTCAGTCGACATTCTATTGAACCTCACTCCACTTACCGTCAGGTGTGAGTCAGTTTTTCGTGCACGTATTAATAAAGGCAATGTAAAACTGATCATTAAAAGATTTCACACGGATATGTTTCTCTAATTGCCAGCGTTAAATATTCTAATGACATGCGGGTTTCCGTATAATGTTCTAGTTGTGCGTTAGAGCGTGAACAGCAATTATTTAATTGTTTGATCGGGTAATTATAGCATCGTTTGATAGGAATCAAATGCTGTATATTAATTTAGTAACGAATATTTTTTATAATTTTCAAGTGTAAGAATTATTTATTTGTAAATCAGTGTGTCACAAAGGTTTCCCGCGCAAATTCCGACCCAAGAAAAATTGTACACCCACACGACCTCTTCAACAGTAATCGTTATATTTCAGTCAATTAACATAAAACTGTAATGTACCATTAACGTAAACCTTCCTCAAGAATTGCACTATCTTTTAGTAAAAACCGTAGAAAAATTCGTTCAGTAGATTTTGTAAAAATTGATGACATACAGACAGACAGGTTTTGGGGACTTTGTTTTATAATATCTATAGATTTTATTTTTTATATTTTTTAAATGTTAATAATTTTACTCGAACTAATAAATCTATTTTGTTTCTATTGAATTCTACTTTTATAAAAAAATCCTTGAGGTCTAATCCATGCCTTCTAAAATATTATCTGCAGTAAAAGATTTAATCTAAAAGGTAGTCCATTTTTAACTCAACAACTACCGTCTGAATCTTATTGTTCTTATTCTCTAGACTCCAAGTTTAACTAATTCAAAGTTTTATTTGAAGAGCTATCTCAATGTCACTGGCAAGAACTACATCCGAGATTCACGGATATCGCAAACATTTATCATTTATTTTAAACGGACTTTCACATCCTTCTACAGGCAACAATATAAGTAGTTGAACAAATGCAAAACCTAAAAACGTTTATACACATTAACTTTATTGAATTATTATTTAATCTTTATTGTAATAAAGTTAACGTTTCAACTACATTTCTGTGGAAAAAAAATGTTTGTTCAAAGGCGATTTTTTTTTCTTAGAAAAATAATCACTACAAATTCTTCTTTATATTACACATACACACTTATTCACATTCACGTATTTTATCGCCGAAGTGATAGAGATTGGAGGATAGATAGAGGTGCAAGTAGCTCACCCACTTTTCGCCGTATATATCTCATTCTATAATGTATTAAAAACGAGCCTATAACCATACCAACCACGATTTCTAGACTCCGGACTAACAGTAAGCAGAAAAACCGAATCTCCCCTGACAAATTCGAGACCTCAGAAAGGCAGTACTGGAATATTTATTCCATGGCATAACCTGAGAAATTCTAAAGGAATTTTGAGGTGTGTGAAGTCTACCAATCCGTACTAGTCCAGCGTAGTGGACTACGGCCTAATCCTTCTCAGTAGTAAAGGAGGCCTGTACCCAGCAGTGGGTCAGTATATAATACAGGGCTGATATTATCTATATATAAAAATGAATCCCTATTTCCCTTGGTCACGCCATCACGCGTGAACGGCTGGACCGATTTCACAAATTTTTTTCTGTTGTGTTTGTTAGTGTCAGGAGAAGGTTCTTATGAAAGAAAAATTCAAAAAAATCGCGGAAAATTAGAAAATTTAAGAAAACTTTACGAAAGTATTAATTTTATATAACTGTCAATTGTTTGAAATAACTGTCAGCGATTGACAGAATGCGCGCTAGAAATTCATAGTCAAGACGGGACAACGTCTGTCGGGTCAGCTAGTTATTTATATTATACTAGCTTTTGCTCGCGGCTTCGCCCGCGTGAAGGTGTTTTCCAGGATAAAATTCCACTGTTTGATAAAAGTCTTGCTACATATTTTCCCGGTACTTATAGGTTCAAACTAATTTTATCCCCAATCTATAATTTCAGTTCAATCAGTCGAAAATCTAAGAACATTTATACAAACTTTCATCCCCTATTTTATCCCCTTAAGGGTAGAATTTATCAAAATCCTTTCTTAGGGGATGCCTACGTCATAGTAGCTTTATGCATGTAAAGTCTTAGCCCGATCCGTCCAATGGTTTGGGCTGTTCCTTGATATATCACTGTCAGTCACCTTTGAGTTATATATTATATTAACAACTGAAGTTAGCTAAAATTTAGTTTCTCGAAGCCGGCCACTATTTATGTACTATGTATTTTGAGACTATGCAATTTTGTCGCGTTCGCGATTCACTTTCACTTTTGTTGAGTTTCAGAACGCGATATTAGATCCTCCAACGCGCACGCGAATTTGAACTTTATGCAGCGGTAATAAATTACAAATTGACTCTCCATTTTATTTAGAAAACGTTTGTATGGGAAATAGAAAAATGCTGTTTTGAGGATTTTCCCGGCAATTATTCGAATTTTTTCTCACCTTTTAAACCTTCCCTAGACCTCCACGAATAATTCAAGACCAAGATAAGATAAATCCGTTCAGCCGTTCTCGAGTTTTAGCGAGACTAACGAACAGCAATTCATTTTTATATATATAGATAACCATAACAAATATTAAATTCGGTGAATTCGCGTGCAGCAAACGAAGCGAGAAGACATAACCCTGTTAGCCATTAGTAGATACCGTGGTAACGGGCTGGTCTACTGTACCAGTGGCACTGGCTTAATGCGCAGGAAATGGCCACTTACCTCATTAATGCCATTAAACGCCATAATTACAAACGTATAATGCACGACTAAACGCGCTCGGAAAAAAGTGTGGTAAACGGAGAAAATCTTTTGTAAAATGGTAGAGGAATGGAATAATTTTAAGCTCAACAGATGAGTTCACTAGTATAGAGTAGGGAGAGTGAACCGTATATATTATCTCCGATTTCATTTGTCAGATATCACGCCTTTATCCCCGAAGGAGTATGCAACCAGGGCACCCACTTTTCGCCCTTCCATGATGTGATAGGGGGCGAGACTATCGCCACATCAATTATATGATTTCGTTCCTACAGTTGTTATAACTCTAAATATAAAAAGGACTAGTATGGAGAATTAATTTACTCACCACATCTTGGCGACGCACTGGCGAAAAAATGGTGGATATCATTAAGCTACTTTATGGTGTATCATTACTACTTATGCACGCTTTGAATACAAAAGAACTCCTAGACACGAGTTGAAGAGAGAAAAGGGGATATTTGGCAATCAAATTAAATTTAAATTAAACGGAATAACCACCGAAAACATCGACGTCTATCTCTGCATTTTTTTTATTCCCTCTTGTATAGCATAAACTTTTTAATATCCGAATGTTTATTTAATTACTGCGGTAATTGGCATTTAAAGTTTTCCCGGAGAGGCGTTTATTTCTTAATTAAGTAAACGAGTTCTCCAGACTTAGAGGTGAGTGAAGTAGCGGTCATTTTGTAGTGTCGGGAAAGAAGTTTGCGGTTAATGTTTCTTGTAGACCGCAGATACACAACGCCTAGAATTCCTTGAACTGCAATGTTAATTTATTGAATCTGTGTTATAATTCCCCATTTTTATTTTTAACTAGCTTTTGCTCGCGGCTTCCCCGCGTGAAGGAGTTTTCCAGGATATTTTTTTTTCCGACTTACTTGATACGTATCTTTATACTATGACCAAATTACACAAAATCATAATAAATTGTAGCCTATGTGTTATTCTGATGTATAACCAATATTACTGTAAAGTTTCATCCAAATCCATTAAGTAGTTTTATCGTGAAAGAGAAACAAACATCCTCACTCATTTCGCATTTATAATATTAGTAGGTGTTGCTCACGGCTTTGATAGTAAAAAAATCGTTTTTTAGAAAAAAACCTCTATTTTGTATTTTACGGGATGAAAAGTCTATTAAAGCATACACTAGGTTAATCAAGAACATGGTCTATCTGAATGCCACATTTATTTATATTCAGCGGTTTATAATTTACTTTAATAAACATCCAAACATCTGCACAAACCATCGTATTTATAGTTTTAGTAAGGTGAATTTGGTTGGCAACTACAGCCACTTGATTGCAAATATAACCATTGTTTAATCCGAAATCTATGTCTATACCTATTGGTATAAATCTATACTAATATATAAAGCTGAAGAGTTTGTTTGTTTGAACGTGCTAATCTCAGGAACTACCGGGAGTTCGCCAATACACCATTAGCAGGGTGCCCCCGGGGACAACCACGGTACCTATCTCTCAAAAAAAAATCTCTGGCACTACTAAACTGATTTTTTCACTAACAGGAAGCTACATTACTCCTAAGTGCTATAGGCTACTTTTTATCCGGGAAAAATATTTATTCCTAAACTTATCAACGCGGGCAGAGCCAGAGGCAAAAGTTAGTAATATAGTGATTCATTCAAACATTATGGCGAAGTTAAGTGCAGTACATTCTGTTTTCGAAACAAAGGTGGGACAAATTGACCACCAGTCAGATCCACATTTGGTTCGCTGAGTCATGTTTTCCTTATAGAAACACGTCTTTGCCCTTTTTCCTTTATTTTGTATGTTTGTAAGAAAACTGGTTCTTATTTTGGTCATGATGTTGATATATATATTTATTACTTTGAATGGCGAGGCGAGCTTGCCGTTCGCCTGATGGTAAGCGATACGACCGCCCATAAACAGTAGAAACACCATCCAACACCTTGAATTATAAAGTATTGTTTGGTATTCCACTGCGCTCGCCATCCTGAGACATGAGATGTTAAGTCTGATTATGTCCGGTAGTTATCCTGGCTACAAAGTCCTTCAAACCGGACACAACAGAGACTTCACACTGCTACTTGGCGGCAGAAATAGACATTACGGTGGTACCACACGGACTCTCACAAATGAGAGACCTACCATCAGTACGATATCTTCTACTTGGTATAATTACTTGATGTCTGCTGTGTTGCTATAATTTGTGATAAGACAATAGACAGTCAATTCTGTTATCAATGAAATATATTGTTGTAATGACATTCATGTTACAAACACGGCTTTGGATAGATTACGTGAATAGCAATAAACAAATATCAATAGATAGAAAGTTCTACAAATCATTTGTCAGTCGACACTATATTGGACCAGTGAGTGTAGTGGGTCACTGTTGTGTCATATAAAAAATTACATTATTACTTTTTTTATTATTGACACATTCTTAAATAATTCCAAATTATGACCGAGATGTTTTTTTTTCTCCTTTATTATGGTAAACCTTTGGTCAATAGTTGCAAATAACAAAATAATTAAAAACGCTCCAGTGTATAAATCGCGGCAGCCTCTAACGGGATATCTAGATTCTTGGTGCAGTTTGCAATAACCACACGAAATCGTGCTAAGTGCAGTGTACGGTCGATTTGAGTCGCCACACGATCCGGTAATGTAGCTACTATGGTTATTTCTGTTATTGCAACAATAACGTTGGGGAAATACAAATTGCAACGCACTTTGTATTGCAATTATTTTTACACGTTTATGAATGTAACGGTTATTTTGAATACGGTATTCGAAAACCGAATAAATGCCGTTATTGAATTTCACGTGTTCGCGGTTTTTAATTTTACTGAGCGCTACTGAACGGTTGGTTTGTTAATGGCTTTTTAAAAAATATGAATATTTTTGGATTGATTTTTACTCATTTCCGAAAAATGTTTGAGTTATTATTTGAAATTTTATAAAAGGAAAATTGATTTTCTTAAAAGCTTTTGAACTATCTTAGTAGCTACTAAGTTTTACGTCTTACGTATTAATTATGTTTATTGATCGCTACCAAATTATTTATTCAGATCATTTATAATTCGAACTGCATCGGTGGTGTAGTTATATTACGGTACGATTGTAGTTCTCAGGTCTTGGGTTCGACCCCCATGTAGGGCAAGTGATGTTATGTTTATTATACTATACTTCTTCTACTAGAAGTATTACAGCGCAGTATGGAATTTCTGCCTGATATGGTTATAGCCTCGCCCCTTATCATATCTTGGATGCAATACAACCGGCGGAAAGCAGGTACACGAGATTCGCCTCTGCCTACCCCTTCGAGTATCAAGGGCGTAATGGTGTGTGTTCATTTAGAATTTCGATCAAAACCTATTTAATGTAACTAAGATCTATAACATATTATAAATTATTAAACTGTACAAACTACTTTATTTTATCGGTCTCTAGGCTCACATTCTGGGAAAATTTTATAGCACACTTTGGTCACTATATTATCATATTTTATTCTTTAAATTATACTTTATATACGTTGGGTATAATAAACTGCAATAACACTTGTAACAAATGATAACAATCGCGTTATACGGGCAAAACATGCCTTTTATTTGACCTTGATATCTCCGGCTAAAGTGGTTTCAAGCATGCAATTTAAGCATTAATTGGAGTATAACAGCAGGGTTTTAGGTATAAGATCTGCAAATCATCATTGCACCTTTAATGCAATCATGTACTTATTTTTAATTTATTGATGTTTCATTTCTTCCTAAATAAACCTACCATAAATACCTACCATATTTGTTTTTTAATATAGCTTCGAAACAACCAGTTACATTTAAAAGTATAACTGCTAATAACTGTTATCTAACGTAACGTATATAAATTAACGCGTTATTCAACATCGACCAATAACCTGTTACTCGCGAACAATGAGCGATTACCGTAATTAAATGATAAAAACTTGGATCAGTGGCAGCTCTCCCCCGTCTCCCCTGCAGGTATATGGAACAATGGCGTGCAAATAGTAATAAAGTTGAAACTAGGCTGCCGAATCCGCTATATGCAGGGTTGGCAGTAGTACGAATTATACTGAATTTAACGTGACGGATTGAAATACAATGCACTTTGTGTTAATGGATTTTAAGTATTATTACAATATACACAATGTTGATAATAGTTTATCTTTCCGTCATATATGCACCGGCGCTAAGTTTAAAGTTTTAAACCAGAGAGCCAACCCTAGCCGTACACGCCGCAAACAGACTTAAACATTTTATGAGCAATCGAAGAGCATAAAACGAGATTTTCATTCGGAGCAGTGATCTCTTGAGCCCTGTGATATGAGTTTTTGCAGGGTCATTTCACTTCGAACTTACGAGGCAATATAAATTCTTTAAGCCCTAAATGATTCGTCCGAAATGATTTTTTTTTCAATCATAAACGAACTTTTTATGTCTTCATTTAAGTTTGTAACAATGTCAGGAAAAACACGGGGAAACATTTTTTAATGATCTTTGGTAAACCGAAGTAGATAATAAATATTAAAATAACTAGTGGACTTAGTAAACGCACTAGTCAAAAAGGCAATCTAAGTTGTATAAGTGTCGCGCAACATATTGGAACCTTACAAAAACATGCATCATGTTGATGGTTATGCTTATTATCCTATTGCTTAGCCAGGATTCAGGATATGTCGCCCAATGATGTGCACCATAAAGGAACATTCTGAGCGCCAAGACTCCACGACGCATAAATTTTCTTATATTAATATAAAAGTAATATCAGCTCTGTATTATATACTATCCTACGGCAGGGCACGGGCTTCTACTACTGAGAAGGATTAAGCCTTAGTCCACCACGATGGCCTAGTGTGAATTGACAAACTTCACATAACCTCAAAATGCCTATACAGAACTTCTATGGTATGAAGAATTCCCTACGATGTTTTCCTTTTCCGCTAAAGCCATGAAGATGTATTCTTTATGAGTTCACGAATTCATCAAGAATACATCTTCTTAACGCTGCTTTTATACTTCGATGTTTATAATAGTTTTGCTTTTAGTGTTACGAACCGTAATCTACCTTATTCCAACCCCCAGTGGAAATAAACTCGCCCCGTCCCACGTAGAATTCAATACTCCCACATCTTGTAACTTCATTTCTTAATCGACTTTTACGACATTGTTACTATTCTACATGAATTTAAGACTAGCTATTAGCTAGTAGTAAATAACTTCGCCGTAATAGTAGTTCATGATATGGCTCTAACGATTAAGTTAAATTAGTGGATAAAATAAGATACAGCGGCATGAAAACCCTTAAAAATTGCGTCAAAATTTTAATTGATCATTGTCAACAGCAAAAAAAAATATTATAATTTTGACATGTATGTAGATATTGTAACATTCATTAGCGGATGACTAACATCTCTGTCCGCCTCATGACCATGAAGGCTGCAAAGTCTTCCAAACGTTGGGAGATAATAATAATTTAAATGACCGGGATAAAATCCGCAAATAGTTTTATTTCAATGTCTAACATTTGCGTAAACATAAGAAGTTATAATTAATCATTGCCTTGATTAATTACTGTTTTAAGTTTTCTTCATTCCATCAAATTGGACAACTAAAGCACTGAAACACTTGTTAGGTTACTTATTGATTAAAATGTTTATTCAAAATGTCTCAGTTTTATTCTGCTTTCGTCGTGTCTACCCACGTGAAATACATTATATGAAATAAAAGTCCCTCTATACATTTTCATGAACAAATAGTATAGATTACTACAGTAACTACTGGACATATTAAGAATTAACATCTCATGTCTCATGATGGCGAGCGCAGTGGAATACAAAACAATACTTTGTAATTCAAGGTGTTGGTTGGTGTTTCTACTGTTTATGGGCGGCTGTATTGCTTACCATCAGGCGAATGGCAAGCTCGTCTCGTCATTAAAAGCGATAAAAAATTAATATTATTCTGAATCTAGGACTTGCAATATTTGACGAGGCTTAACATCCAAAACTATATGAAGATTGTTGTACAGATCTGTTAAATTAATTGAATTGCCACAATACCAGCCCTTGATCCCCTTTCTTGACAGCATCCTATAGATTAACCAGTAGTAAAACAATTAAAATGCAAATCTTGTTCCTGCATGACGTCAGTGGGTCAGTGATCGTGTGACTGCGGTAACGGATCAGCCGCCTTGTACGGTAACCGGACTTTATGGAGATTTAATCTATGGCGTATTTGGAGTTATTTACTGGCGGTTAACTAGAAACTAAATTACTTCTGTTTCATTTTCAGATATCTATTGATTTTGAAAATTATCTATCATAGCACTAGACAAATTTTGCAATTTCTTTTTCTAGAAGTTTTTTTTTATATTTAGTAATACATCACCCAAACAGAGCTTCAAATGCAACAATCATAAAACCTTCATGGGTCTCAATCTAAGTTTTCCGATGATTAAATTATTCGCACAAGACCAGAAAATTATAATGAGCATCTTCAAAACGCTGCGGAAGTTCCAAATTCCCCATACCCGCAAATAGCAGGGAAGTTGCCCATAAAATCCCCCGAGCAGTCGGGTAACTACCCGGCCGAGTCACGTACGAGATCGGAGCGATATCGCCTGTCCACAAACAACGAAGCTATTTGTAAACAATTGTTGAATAATTGACTAGCGATGTTGCTTGTGGAGCAACATCGCTAGAATGTACGAAGCTGAGATTTTGTATTTGATCCTCGCTGATATTGTTTTTCTTTTTGATGTCTGGGGGCTGGAGTTGTTTCCGAAAATTGGGAATAGATTGGCCTTATGTATAGGACCAATCATCTAAAATGGCTATTCAAATTGGGGAAAAATCTTTTTTTCTTAAAAGGAAAAGGAGCTAAGAGCCTATAGCTCTTTTAGGAACACTCATTATTTTATTAAGTCTGTAGTTAGACGCAGATGTTTTGATGGACACAGAAAATTGTTTTTAGATAGGTTCATTTTCCCTTTGTGGATTTTTGCCTAATATAGAAATACTAGTTGCACGTCTGCCTTGCCTTTCGAGAATATGGTGTCATCTTATTCTAATAAATGTTTCAAAGGGAAACTAATCAATGAAATAACTAGAATTTCGTATTCGAAACGTTCGTAACGAAACTAATGAAGCATAAATCTCAACAAATGAACCATTTCTTATCAAAAAACCTTTCAAGTATCGCAGAATTCAGACTGCAAAGACCCGCATGGCATTGGTTATATTCAATAAAGGAATACGGCTATATTTACTCGGTCTCGTAATGTTTCAATATATTGTTTCATATTTGATGACGTCACATCCAGTTCCAATGTCGATACGACGTAGGTGTTTACCGAAATTATTTTTTGTTGAAATGAACAATATTTACTTTGGCTCATGTTTGCACACTACAATTGGTTTTAGATTGATGTTGCGTTGAATGGTGTTTATCAATAATTGGTTTATATTGTGTAGAACAGGAATGTGTAGAGTCGAAATCACAATTCATAACATTATGAGTACTTACTCGTTAAGGCAAATATATATAGCTAGTTTTTGAGAACTAGTTTTTTCTGTCCTAAAATGGGGATATATCTATCTGCAAGTACATAATAATATTATAATACAAAGTCCCTTTTCTGTTTGTTTATATGTAATCGATTTTCACAAATTCTACTGAACGAATTTTTAAAAAATTTGGCTTGGAGTTAATTTAAGACCCTTGGAAGGTTATAGGCTACTTTCTATTCCGGGAAAATATATAGTGGGAATTTTATCCCAGAAAACTCCTTCACTCGGGTGACTCCGCGAGCGAAAGCTATTTAAAGATATTAGATCATAGAATAGAAGAAATCGCCAGTACAAGGCAAAAGGGCAATATGAATCTTTAAAAACTTAACAAGGCGCAAGTATTAACAAAAGTAAAATTTAAAAACTGGCACAAGGTTTATGGAGAGGAAGTTATTAATTTCACAATTAAATATTTGAGGTTATATAGTGAAGAAAGTAAAGGAAAAAGGTTAAAACGTTTTATGTGTTCACTAAAAAACAGGTAAAAATGTGGAAATATATCTGATTTACTCGTCAATTCAAGCTTTCATTAAAAGTCCCAATAATTATTCTTTTGTTTCTCGTTTTTCGAATAAAACAAAGAGATATCTCGACGTCATTGCGTGATAAAAGTTGTCGATAACATTTATCGAATTATTAAAATTTTAAATAGCAACTGTCACTTTATTACACAAAAAATATTATCATTTCATTAGATTGCTCTTCAATGTTATAAAAACACTCGAATACAAACATAATTCGGACAAAAACAACAAATCATACCAGGATCTGCTAAATTACAACCACATCCGTGCGAGTAAAGAGTAACAACAGACGTCAATCATACAACTCTCTAAACGCGCCAGTTTCACTGCGCCGGTATGTGTGAGTCACCGGTGAAAGTGTCCAGGCTGGATTACACCTCGTTTGTCATCACTAATTAATACTATGGCCACCTGCGGCCATCAATTATTCTAAACCACTTGATTAATTTGAGGTTATGCGTATTGGCGCGCGCCGCCATCTTGAATATTGCACCAAACACGAATTGTTTAATAACAACGTATTAGATGCTTTGATTTGCGTTAATAGCTTAATATTGGATACAAATCGAAAATACTCAGATACTACTTAAATTAAACTAGATTTTAATTTAGTCGTGCTTCCTATAACCAATGATTCATAGACATTTAATAACAAACAGAAATACCAAACGTGATATAATTAACTTCACTACAAAATTAGTTCCAATATTTGTAGCATGATTTATATTCGTATGTGAATAACGTTCATATAATTTCAAATTGTTTCCATGATTTGCGTGCGCTAACAGAAGCTTCCTTGACATGATATGGGAAAGTGCCTACCTTTGTGTTGCTTCCTTCCTCGTGTTTTGTTGTGTTAGTGTAATAACCAATTAGTGTTAGCTAACTTTGGCTTAAGAGTATAAGCCGTGCCTTAGTAAGATAACTCTTGAAGTCATGTTAACCTACTCACCAATTTGCGACAAAAGAGGAGACTATGGCATAGTAAGGCTCTAGATTTGATTTACAAATCAAAACGATAAATTACGGGAGTTTGGAATATTGCCAGATTTATGATATTCCCTGTCAGATCTTGAGACGGCAATACGAAAACGGTAAAAATATACGTATTCTCAATTCAGAATACGAAAGCAAATACATAGAAAGTAAATCAAAGTCATTTTCCTTTAATTGGTTACAGAAAACTTTTAAAAGAAAAGAATTGAGCGGTAAGTTACATTTTTATATGTCAGGTTAACTTGTATTAACTTAGCAAGTATTTGCCAATATCGGCTGCCAATTTCCTAGTTCCATTTCGGTCCACTTAGTTTGTATGAAGTAGCGAAGGTTAAGGAACAATTTAATAAAATTCTTTCTGCAACTTTCCCAAGTACATTTGTTCTGAGGTAAATGAGTACAACATCAAATAATATATAGGCATAATGAATATTCCGTTTTTCATTATATAGGTTATCGCTATATCTACTATTTTATATTACCTTTATAACATTCCTAACCTAGAGTTAAATAATATTATTACCTTTGTATTGATGTCCTGTTGCGGAGCATTGACGTCTACCCTGAGAATGCAAAGGCTTTTGTATATCACGTTGACCTAAGTTGGTAGATTTCGCATAAATTCTAAATTCTTGCAATAACCCAGACGAATGTATTCTGGTACCGTCACAATATTTTATACTACGCTGTGGGAGCCATATAATTATCAACAAAAATTACATCTCAAAAGGTCTGCCATAACTCTCTCGGTAATTCATCCTTATTCCTTCTACTTCTAGTGTATTACTGGATAATTTCAGATTAGTATGTTGCTAGAAAAATTAAGCTTTGCAAATAATTATAGTAATATATTTCGAGCAATCGACCCGCTCCCGAAATAAAAAAAATGGCCATTAGCATTCATAGATAATGTAGAATCCTAAGATCAGAAATGGAGCAATAACTTCAAGAATTGGCGTATTCTAACAAAGATAATTTCTAGCTTTATAACATTACATCTACGTCAAATCTCTTTGCAATAACCACTAAATTTTATCTTCACTGAATCGAATGAAAATCCTAATCTAAAACTTTTGACATTAAAAATCCTAAGTAAATTTATTATAACAGCCCCATTCAAATCTGTGTGAATTTATACCCCATTTAATAGATGAATCGGACTTTATAGGCTGGCCCATGAAAAAAGTTCGGCCATAAAGATTCTCCAAGTTAAAACATTATCGTAGAGCCTGCGCGTCATTAACAATTTAAGTGATGAAAATGTTTTAATGCTGAATACATATTTACGCGTAATACGTAAATGAGAAGTACAAACAGAGGTATTAATATAATTCAAAATATGTGGATTATATAAACCTTTGTAGACGTAGACATTAATTTAGAAAAATTCTCGGAAAGAAGAGAACTCATTCATTATAAAAAAAACGGACAAATGAGATTTGTCGCACCGAGGTATCCGTACAAACTAGTCCCCTTATTCATAAAGGTCATTTATCTAAGGACGAAGCATTAGTATGACAACAAGTTTGTTGAATACGAGCGTAGCTTTTTTGTTATTAAAATAAAAATTTACGGTTTTCAAATTTTATCCTTTCTTGTGCTGTAGACATGAATAAAATTTGCTAAAAAGCAATGGCCATTTAGCAAATTTTATGAATAACAAAAAACAAATGTGCAATCTATTTGCTTACTAGATATAGGTGTGCTATTCATCATATACATATATCAGTAGGTGACACGTGTAAGAAGCTGGCTTACAGGTATGCTGGCTACAAGTATGTGCATCTTCGTTCTATAAATAGCTACCTCCTAGATTTCTGGAATAGTAAGACGAAGTTTGCTTACATACTAGAGCCTTATGTTCTACGCCACACGTTATAGGACAGTGCGCAAACAAGCACATAACGCGTCACGTCGCGTTTAAGACAATAAAAATTGACATACAGGCTACCGTTCCACGCTAATTTCAAGAACATAATCTGACGCACCCGTGTTACGAGTTTACAATGTCATCCAGAATGAAGCCTTAATTGCTGGTTGTAGGATATATATTTTAAATCCACCCGCATAGCGATCACCGTACACAAGGAGTTAAAGCCCGTCATAGTGGCCCACGTATGTCGCGTTCCGGGATCAGCGTGTGTATATCCGCTGCCAACAGACCGACATAATTGTGTCGACTGCCGAGGGATAATCGTCTGTCGTCAGTCGACATTCTATTGGATCCCTCTTCACTTACCATCAGATGCAGTGGTGTCACTTTCAAGTGCTTGTAGAAAAAAGCCCCTATTTCAATACTGTTAGGCCATACCAAGTATATTTTATATTACATAAATACCGACCACAGCATGAAAAATAATGTTTGTTACACGCGTTTATAACACTATGATTTTATTACTCGGTACAGACCACAAATTGTTTAACATTGAACTTTATTGCGTAATTTTTATAAGACGCGGCGAGTGAAATGGTGAAAGCGTCGGTATCAATGACCTCTGGTTTCTTTGCTATTCGTCATGATACTTTCCCGGTTTGACGTGAAGCTAGCCCTTCGTGGCTTCGATGTTTGATGTTTTTTGCAATTGAAGGGGAAAATGCATGCCATTATTTTTGTTTGGATTGTTTAGTTCGGGGATTTTTTAATTACTATTTGCAACGCTGTGGTGCAAATTCAGCTAAATGTAAGTACCTAAAAAATCCTTTTGAGTTCCACAAAGAATTGCATTCGAAAACTTTATACATATTATAGGTACTCGTAATTACGTCTTACTAATATAGGTTTTTAACTCTCCTGTGGTCTAAGTTACATATTAAATTCACCATCATTTATTTTATCTACTTTGAAGTCTGGACGCTTCAAAATTATGAGAAAAGTTTAGCGTACTTCATGTCATAACTACTAACTATTTTATTCTGCTTTCGAAATTACTTTAGTACTTTCTATAATTTATTTTCACGAGTCAGGCTAATAAAGATAATGATAGTAACTTTGAAAACAACGCAATGATTTTGTTTTGACGTCCCACATGCAATCATTTATAACACAAACAGCAAATATCACTCAATCGCTTCTCTACTTACCCACTAGGTAAATGGTAAATATTTCATAAACAAAAGTCCGTTTTTGGTAGGTACCACAGATAACAACCATGGACTGTAGTACAATGTGTAATTCATAATTCAAAATTTTGTTTAGTGTTGATCATCAGCTGTAGGATGTCCACTGCTAAACCTGGGCCTCCTCCAAAGATTTCCATATCGACCTATTGTAAGCGGCCCGCATCCAGCGACCACCTTCGACTTTTATAAGATCATTAGTCCACCGCGTGGATGGACGTCCGACACTGCATTTGCCCGTACGTGGCCACCACACTAGAACCTTCTTGCCCCATCGGCCATCAGTTCTGCGAGCTATGTGCCCTGCTCACTGCCACTTCAGCTTGCTAAACCGATGGGTTACGTCGGTGACTTTCGTTCTTCTACGGATCTCCTCATTTTTGATTCGATCACGTAGAGAAACAACAAGCATATTCTTCCCCATAGCTCGCTGAGCGACTCTAAGTGTTGATACAATTCAGTTACTAAAAAAAAACTCTTTTAGTTTCTCGACAGTATTTTCGTGATTCCAACAAGTTAATTTATCGGATACTTGTCAAAATAATCAGCATTTACTCCAACCTTCATAAAAACAACTTTTTTATTTGCTAAATATATTTTGTACAAACTATCGTATGGAACAACGCAATGCAGGCTTTTTTATAATACAAGAGAAGACAAAAGTCGTAATAAAAACATTCGCCTGATTAAAGCAGAAAATAGTTTGCATTTTATCAAGAATTGTGTATTGTTTTGCATTTTTTAGTCTGGCTTCTTATAAAAAACTAAATTCTTTGACCTTTCTAGTAAAATACCTGGGTAAATCTGTAGAAACGTTTAAATATATAACAATAATTTGAAATACAATTTTGTATGAATATAGTCAAACTTGAGAAGAATCTTTTCATATATTATATAATACATATATTAAGCGCTTTTTTATTACAATTGTAGATATATAATTTAATGTCAGTTAGTTCTATTATAATTCGAAAACTCTCACTATCTAAAATGTTCATATTACTAACTCACCAACATTATCATCACGTCTTTTACAACGGTACATACATAATGCCAACCGTCGAAAGTGCGTGCTCAGAATCGTCACGTTTCATTAAGAATACCCTCCAATTATTGCAACAAAGATCCAATTTTGTAACTCGTCTTTTTGCAAACACAATGTATGACTTTTACTTTTGTTATACTAGTCTAGTTTCAAAGGTCACTGTGCAAACTCAATGGGCTTTCTCATCTATTCACGGCTTACATGGGCCAATTTAGAGTCAATAGGCCGAATGACTGCTTTATATAAGTACTTAAATAAAATAAATCTTATCGTTATAATCGTATAGGTTATCAAATGAAAATTAAACTTTCTAAAATTAAAATACTATTATATTTGAGTCCCAAAGGTAAAATGAAGAAATGGTCTCAGAATTGATCAAAGTACAGTATTTAATTAAATATTTGTAATAATAATAGCTGTGTAGTAAATTATTTCGTTGATAGAGGGGTTGGTTTAAGAAAAACATGGTTGAAATTTGTAATAATGATTTCTTGTGTTTACCTATGCCATTATTAGACTAGAATGAATAAAAAAGATATATAATTGTAAAATATAGATATTGAAATGTTGACTTTTCGGACGACCTCTACCTCAGTCTGCTACAAAGATATCGAAACGTCGCGTCGGCAGAAAATTTCGAAAACTAATTTTATTTCAATGCTTGAAATTTTGAAAATGTTTTACAAGAAGGCCGAATTGTCACGTTATACCCATAGAATCCGCCAGTCAACGAAATACACTATCGGTTTTTTAACTTTTGTAATGTATAATCCGTCCATAGCTTTTACCATATTTTCATTAAGATAATATGCATGATTTCATTTACCTTCTATTAGAATTAAATAATGGATCTTATGTATTATATTTTATATATCATATGTTTCAAACTTTTTCTATAAGAATTTATTTCGCTCCGAATTCTCTATTACTCATTAATAAAAAAACATCGTCAATTGTCTGAAACAATGAACGATTTTATGATATAACTTTGGAGGACCATGACATTACACTAATGCTGACTGAAGGCATTTTAAATGGAATAAAAACAAAAGCAATTAACTCAACTGTGTTTGTTAGAACTCGCAAGATAGGCCGTTAGAAAAGAAGAATTAGAATGCTTTGAAACGTAGTTAATTGTTCTAGAAAAGACGTGATTCTCCGCGTTACGTTTTTCCTCAATAATACTTTTGTTTTAGCATATATTTTTTTTAAATAAGCCTATTTGATAATTTTTTTAACAGAGGACAAAATAAAATAATATAATGATTTTATTTTAAGTACGACCAATGTTCTTAATATTTTTTTTATGAAGAGTAATAACTTCAAAAAATTTCACTAAAAATACAGTGGGGTTGATCACTTATTTCATATGTAAGGCGTATACCTATTGGCTACTGTAAATCTCTCTTAATAATGGTACCACAATGCTGGTGATAGAAAATGGGCCCTTATTCATTTGAAATGAAATTACCTACAATTTTCATCAATATCAAGAATGTTAGTAAAGTTAATTGTATTTGTTTTCATGGCCAAGCAAAGTTTATAATAAGGGGTATACCGGTACCAATAAGGCAAAATTTAAATTGGCAAACTTAGCCACGAGGACCATTTGTCATAGATTTGTATTCATGAAACTATTCACTTTCTATAAGCACGTTTTGGTCATAAAAGCGATTGATATTCAATTGTAATAGATTTTAAATTCCTTCGGTGTTATTGATGACAAAACAATATAATAGGCATGAAGAACCATTCCGATATTGAAATCCCTCTCTGTACCTACTTTTCTGAGATAAAAAAAGCCTTTGTAATTAAGGAAATTCATTATTTGTGTATAGAATTCCATCCAAATCTATTCAACAATTTTACCGTTCACTAGAACAAATCACCTATGAAAATTTTTGCATTGACATTCGTAGTAAGATTTCATATATATATAAGAGCGACAGTAAGACTATATGATCATTATGTTAAAGCATCACAAGTCACATTCAACGTATGTTCATCTGACCCACTTGTTTCTTTCCCCTATTTTCTACATAAATTCTGTGATCAAACTTGCCTTTGACATTTATGCATGCAATTTGCTTTGTGAAACATACTTTGTTAGATTAGATGTTTGTTTCACCAAGTCCGAGTTGCTGTTCGTCAAATATAAGATGGCGAAGTAAATATACAAGTTAACTTACCAATTTTGCTCCCAAATTATTGGTAAGATAATGAGGACTTACTTGTTTAATACTTCTAAAAGCTACCACGATTCTAAAAGGCGTTAAAGGCGTGCCGCTCGAATGGTAGACCATCGTCATCGGCAGCAATAAAAAAAGTCGCTGTTACCATAGCTAAAACGCCTTACTATAATCGCTTATGCTAATAGAAAGAATGGGAATGACGTACCCTAGTAATAAGTCTGTCTCTTGGATGTCATTCCAATACATTTTTTTGTTTTCTATTTGCGTTAACAATTGTAGAAAAGCGCCTTGGCTTCGTCCCCTATTTTATAGTAAATAGTGATTCTTGGCAACTAGTTGACTTCTGCGTGACAAATAAAGTCAGCTTATTCCAGCACAGACGTAGAAAATATTAGCGAAAAACATAGTACTCTAATTCACATTGGAAGCATATCAGATGCAACGATCAGGTCCATTTTATGAGCGGCCATTCAAGCTTCAGTATTTGTCGAGATTGCGGTCCAAAGGTCTTTGACTTCTCGCTTAATGGTCGTTTTATTAGTTTTCCACCCACAGGTCGGTCTGGAATGTGTCTGGCTGTAAAAGGCATTTCGTGGTTAAGATGTGGACGTGGTTACCCATTATCTGGAGCGGTTTTTATATGCTGAAATCTTATCGATGACAAATATTAATATTATAAATTCGAAAGTCTGTGACGATGTTTGGATTTTTGTCTGAAGAAACTGTTAAATGTATTTGGATCATATTCAGTGCATAGGTAAAGCAAACATAATTTGTTCTAATGAAAAATAAAATTTACGAACTGTAAGTATGATAAATTGCCTGAATTTAGCTTAAGTATTATAGATTTTTTAAAAAATGTAACGTGCTGTATAAAGTTTTCTCAAAAACATCCTGGCACGGCACATACCTCATGCCATAGTTCAGAAAAAAATATGTAAAGTCAACAAACAAGAATGCTTCTCTTAATGATTGTCAAAAATGGCCGTCTAACTGAACATACCCCGACAACACCCAAAACCCGACTACTCAAAACAAGCTAATACAAGGTATTTTCACGTGTAATATACACGTCTAGTCAGATATAAAATCCTAGCCTCCCGCACGTGGGGGATCATTGTCTAAACGTGGGGGTCGTGCCCCCTGCGATGTCAACTCAGCGATGCGGATAAACTTATCAAAACTTGGTAATATGAGAAGCGTACCTGCCTCCCTTGCGTGCCTCAAACTTCACTGCATCGGATGGATGCTTTATGTTTTCATAAGCCTTTGAATGCGGCAGGAATTCAAAATAGATTTTGTTTGAACACGGCTGGTAGAACTTTATACATAAATTTAAATTCATGAAATTGTTCAGTTTGCGGTGTCATAGTTTGCAGGTTAATATTAGTTAATTTATGTTTCTAGTTAATGTGTTTTGTGAGTTATATTATCATCACCGTTCATAAATATTTGATGAATCATAGATGCATCTTTCATTTGATGATATGATATAATCTACGTTAATAAACATACAGAAAACAATAACAAAAACACATCACGCATTTATTCTCGAAGTGCTAGAGGTGCAACCAGGGCACACAGTTTTCGCCGAGTGTTTTATCCCATAATATGATACTAGTCGGGCTTTTCGCCATGGGTTCAAATTTCCGACTCTCGAATTTGAGCAGAAAATTTGAATTAAACTTTGCCCGACCAGCGATTTGAACGCGGGAATTCATAGTGGTGTTACCGCGAATGCAATACAACAACACTAAGGTATAAGCATGCAGATTATACCTCTGCAGAAGCATACACAGGAACAATAATTTACTCATCTTAGAATAAAGAAAATGGCGTTTGTAGAAAAGAGAGCAATGTAGCTCGTAATGCAAAAGCAAAGCTTAATATCGGTATTACTTACGTCGGACCTATACAAATAGATACAGTTTGCAAATACAAATACAATTTTTTTATTGCTGAATGTAGGTGTAACAAAATGTATTAATACATTCTACCGGGATAGGTACCAGTGTGCAATACAATTTTACTAACTTTACTAACTTTTTTTTATACGTACCTATACAAAATCTACGTAAATGAATTAACGAGAGAGTCAGAAAGCCGTTTAATAGTAGCATTGCAACTAGCAGTAAATCTATATAAGGGCTTTTTAAACTGGAGCCCAGGGCCTCGTCCATTGTTAGGGCCCTCAGTCCCATTAAAGACAGCAGACAAAATAGTTGTTGTTTGTGTCTCTGTCATCATATTAAATACTATGTTACTATCCTCTTTTTTCTCCTATATTATGTACTTACATTGTTATCGAAAATAGTTTCCCGACAAGATGGAAATTATTTGAATAATAAGCAGGTCTCCAAACTAGATTCAGCGGGGCTGAATCTTGGCCCTGATTGCAACCGATGGAATGCACGAAGTCTATTGTGCAAAGATCTCTAAGAATGATAGGCTTTCGGGTGCAGATAATGTGCCGTGTTATATATGTAGTTATAAGTATAGCGTGCTGCGTACACGCCCTTGTCGATGGGCTAATAAATTAGTGCGTTACGAGCCAGCGTTTGTTTCACTCGTGTCCCGTATTGCATACTTAACAGTGGCGACGAGTACCCACACAAAAAGGAAGAAAAATCATGGCTACTTTTGGCATTTTGTCTAGTTTTGATCATTCCATACAAGAATGGAAAGCGTATAAAAAGTAGACTATCACAGTGGTTTATCGCGAATGATATCGACGAGAAAACTGATGCGACGGGAAAAAGACGAGCAATTTTGCTGAGCGCACTCACGGAAGCCACCTACAAATTGGCTTCAGACCTCGCCTTACCTAAGGATTTACAAGACGTTCCTTATGAAGATATAATCAAGATACTTGATGATCACTTTACACCCAAAAGTGCGGGGTTTAGTGAGCGACAAAAGTTTTATTTGTCAGTACAACAACAGGGTGAAACACATCAACAGTGGGCAGCGCGATTGCAGGGACTTACTGCTGACTGCGGATTCACCAACGTGGAGGGAAGTACGCGAGATCGATTTGTCTTGGGGATGCTGGCTGGACCCGAAAAAGAGAAATTGTTTAGCCACGACATGAAATCTTTGACAGCGAGCGGCAGTACAAGTAGCCGGGAGCATACGGTCTGCACAGGCTGGTGCCGCGGCCACAGCTGTTCCCGAGCGCACGACGCCACAGGTGTTCCAGATCAAGCACCGCGAGGGCGACGGCAACGGAACACCTCATACGGGAAAAGAAAAGTGTTCAGTGTGCGGTCGTTCTAATCATAATTCTACCCAGTGCCGGTTTATTAACTATAAATGCAAGAAGTGTTTTAAAAAAGGTCATTTACGTAATGTGTGCAAAGAAATTAAATATATGGGGGTAGGAGATGTGAATGAGGGCGATGACGATGACGGTAAGTTACTGAACATTCGCTCGCTGCGTGGAGAACCTATGACGGAGGTTGTAATCATAGGCGGCATTGAGTTAAGATTTGAAGTTGACACAGGTTCGGCCGTGACGGTTATTAATGAAAAAATATCGTCAGTATTTCAGTAACATACCATTGTCAAATACCGTAAAGAAATTATTATCGTATACAGGTAATGTCATGAAATGTTCGGGGGTAATAAATGTTCCCATAGAATACGATGGAAAGCAACTTCCCATTGACATTTACATAATACGAGACAGGGGTCCGCCTTTGCTGGGCCGTGATTTTCTCAGTGCTTTTCAATTACAACTCAATTCTTGTAATTTTATTAATAATTCCAAACCCGACGTTAGTAATTTACAAAAAACGATTTCCTGTATTTTCAGACAAATCTAGGTAAGTTTAACAAATACGAAATAAAACTGAGATTAAAAACGATGCTAAACCTATTTATTTTAAGGCACGCCCGATAGCCTTCTGCATTACGTAACAAAGTAGATAACGAAATAGATCGCTTGGTAAGTTTAGGTATCCTGAAACCGGTCGAACACGCAGAATATGCGTCGCCTATTGTTCCGGTACTGAAACGCGACGGGTCCGTCAGAATATGCGCCGATTACCTGTGTCAATAAATAAACAACTTTTTGTGTAGAACAATATCCATTGCCTACTGTTAATGAGTTATTCGCCAGTTGTATGGAGGCCAACAATCTCCAGTTAGACCTCTATGGCTTATAATCAGTTTGTATTAGACAAAGAATCACAGTCTATAACTTGTATAAATACATCACCGTCTTTGTATACACGCGTATGGTATTCGGCCTTCAAGTGCGCCGGCAATCTTCAAAGGGCTATGGAGTCGATTTTATCGGGGTGTTGACGGCGTGTTATGTTTATTGACGACGACGTCCTAATTACAGCCGACAACAGCAAATTGCATTTAGAAAGACTCTACATTGTTCTGCAAAGATTACAAGACGCGGACTCATTTACAAAAGATATGTGAGTTCTTTAAAGATGAAATTAATTATTTAGGATATGTAATTAATAAAAAATGGGTTAAAAAGTCACCGGATAAGGTTAAAGCAATTTTAAGCGCTCCGGTACGGATA